>NW_008705512.1:3325566-3387625 GCF_000326865.2 Helobdella robusta
CCGGGACGAATATTCGCTGGGTCTCTAGTCATCGTCATCATCAATATTTAATCATCATCATCATCATCATCATCATCATCATCATCATCATCATCATCATCGTCGTCGTCGTCGTCGTCGTCGTCCTCGTCGTCATCATCATCATCATCATCATCATCATCATCATCATCATCATCATCATCGTTATCGTCGTCCTCGTCATCATCATCATCATCATCAATTGGTACTGATAATGATAACGTAACCTATTCAGTCAATGGAATGGAGAATTAATCTCCCATGCGTTCAAATCACCAACAATTGTATGAACTGAGCTTGACGTCATCAGTGCCTTGTGATCAATCAATCAATCAATCATTCATTCATTCGTTTATCTATTTGTTCATTCATTCATTCATTCATTCGTTCGTTCGTTCGTTCGTTTTTTCGTTTATTCATTCAATTCAACCAATCATGAAGTTATTAGTTACATATTTTTGATCTTATATTGGGCTCTGATATTATAAGTGTTATATTGTTGTGATTGAGTGTCCTTTTTGTGTAGAGTGTGTGATGCTTCTTCTGATGTTGCTGATATCCAAATCCTCCAAATTATAAATTTATAATTTAATCTAACTATGCGTGTCTGAGATTAACAGAGATTAACATGTGTGTTAATCTCTGTGTGTATTGTGTTGATTGATTGACTTAATAGTCCTTATTTTTTTTTTTGGTAAGTTTGTCAGATGTAATTTTAACGTCATCATTGTCAATGGTACGATGACGTCATAATCCAAGTGTCGCGTCATCGTAGCCAACCACAATCGTCGTCATCACTAAACATTGATGGAGTCATTGCCGAAAAATGATGAGATCATTATGAAATGTCGTCATCTTCAAGTTGATGTTTTTTAAAAGGTTGATGACGTCATTAAAGTTTTGTTGTTTTTATTTATATTTTTATTTCCGTCATCAGCATAAAGTGATGACGTAAAAATGATGATCCTCATTATATCATCATCATCCTCCTCCTCATCATCATCATCTTCCTCATCATCATCATCATCTTAATCACCGTAGTCATCAGCTTCATCATCATCTTCATCATCATCTTCATCATCTTGAACGTCATCTTCATCTACATGATTATTATTTTTGTCATTAGTGTTGTCACTTGCTTATAGCACCAATTGCTACTGTCATTTCCATCATCATCTTCATCATCATCGTTGTCATCATCACCATCTGCATTTTCATCATCATTTTTCATTTTCCCATATGACAAATTGTCATCAGTATAAGAAAAACATAATTTGAACTTAAAGCAACATCAACATTAATAAATTTCGTCACGTGTAATCGCTGAACATTATAAAATAAATCTGGCCATTATCATCATCGTCGTAAGCATCATCATCATGATCATCATCGTCGTCTTCGTAAACATCATCATTATCATCGTCGTCGTCGTAAACATCATCATCATCATCATTATCTTACGAAAACAAATCACATCATCATCATTGTCATCTTCAGTGTTTATATCATCATCATCAGTGTTTATGTCATCATCATCAGTGTTTATATCATCATCATCAGTGTTTATATCATCATCATCATCCTAATCATCATCATCAATGCATCAACATCCTTTTTATTAATAGAGTGCAATCAATTCAAACTACACACAGCCTGAGCAATAACAACAACAACAATAGCAACAAACAAAAACAGCAACAATAACATAATCATCGACATTAATAACAACTCCATCTAACAACACTCTCAACAACAACATCATCAACTCCAACCAACAACATTTCCAACAACAACATCATCAACTCCATCCAACAACATTCCCAACAACAACATCATCAACTCTAGCATGACTAGTGAAGTAAAAACAGGAAATTTGAGACAACGCGAATGACACGTCGCAGCATAACATCATCTCATCCATCCATCCATCCATCCATCCATCCATCCATCCATCCATCCATCCATCCGTCCGTCCATCCGTCCGTCCATCCATCTATCCATCCATCCATCCATCCGTCCATCCATCCATCCATCCATCCATCCATCCATCCATCCATCCATCCATCCATTCATTCATATGTTCATCCATTTATTTATTTGCATGTTCTTTTGTTCATTTGTTTGTTCGTTTGTTCGTTCATTCGTTCAAACATTCTTTCAATCAGACATTCGTCGAGGCATTAATTCAGACGTTCATTAATTAATTCATTTATTTTTTCAGAAACTTGAACAGCCAGACAGTCAGCCATTTGTTCATTCATGAAGACACTCATTTATCCATATATTTTTACCTACTCAGGCATTCACTAATTCATCCAGTGTTTCCATGCACCTTTTGCATGGTTCCGATTTTTGGTCCACATTCCACATTGCGTCGCTCTGTCTTTGTAGTTCATCATTACGTGTGTGTGTGTGTATATATATGTGTATGTATGTATTCGTGTATGTTTATATATGTGTTCGTTTGTTTGTATGTTTGTACATATGTGTGTATGTATATATATGATTGTATGTTTGTTTGTACGAATGTCTCTGTTTTTTGATGTATAGTGTCAAATGATGATTTTTAAAGAGTCACTCAAAATTATCATATTTATGTTAATGTCTGTTTTCAAAGCTAATGTGTCAAGCAAATGTTATTGTTCAATTTTTCAATTGTTTCAAATAGACATTGTAGGATTGCAACAGTTCAAAATATTTCTATAAGAGAGTAGTTCAGAATTCTGTCCTACTGACTGCTCAACGGGCCAGAGGCTCTATCTCATCCAAACTGAAGGTGTTATGGAAGCAATCTGGGAAAGAATTTTTTAAAAACTCGCTTACAGTGATGCAGCGTAACATGACTTTTCTTCAATGCCAGTTCGTTACAATTTTGAATCGAATGATGCAACCATATCCTCTTCTATTTGAAATTGGGTATTGCTTTATTTATTTTTTAACAACATATGAAACATATTTTAAAAACATATCTGTGTGAAACAGTTATTTCGAATTTGTTAATTTTCAAACCTCGATATATAGTATATATATGAGTATAGTTTATGCAGAAGGTGACCTTCGTTGTTCAACTGCATGGTCGACTGTTTCTAAACCTCCTCAACACGTGCAACAGAAACAAAATCAACCTCCGCACATCTTTAAAAATGTTTTTTCTTCACTGTTTTGCAGCATTTTTGCAACAAATTTATGAGTGAACTTAACGAAAACTGTTTTCAGTTACGCACCTCAAATCAAGGGTTTAAAAAGGCCCTCCTTTAAAAAGTGGTGACTGGCTGTGGCGAAATTATGGCGTCAAAAAGGTTATTACAAAGGACACATCATCATCGTCGTCATCGTCATCACCATCAATGATGTTTCTTCACTTGTAGTTTTGATCGGCGACAAACATAATTGGCAATAATAATTTGTCGGTTTGATAGGATAATTGATTTGAAAAGAATAAATTGTAGTACATTACTAGTATATACACATGTATATATATATATATATATATATATATATATATATGTGTGTGTGTGTGTGTGTGTGTGTGTGTTTGTGTGGGTGTGGACGTGTGTTCAAATAGACGTAGCAGATATTTGTATATTTATACAAATTTATTTATTTTCTATTTAAGCTGTCTGACTGATTGACAGAGCAATTATATAATGTAATTTCGTTATGAGTTTATGCTGATTTTAATATGCACTGGTTGTTTTTATGTGATGATTTTGTATTTTTTAAGTCTTTCAATTTGTAGCAAACAACATGAACAACAACTTTATCTTTTCGTTCGATGTTTTTTATTGCGTCACAAGCTTGTTCAGTTGTTTTGTTATATTTTCATTAAACTTTTTAAAAATATCGTATGAGGTCTCGCAGACCGTCAGATGAGATGAATGGACGCACAAACACACACACACACACATACATACATACATACATACACACACGCACACACACACACATACAAACACACACACACACGCACGCACGCACGTAACTTAATATAAAAATTTTTATGTTCTGCATTTCTGTAAGTTTATGTACCAGGTTGCTTATATTAAATGATGCATATCAGTGCATAAATAAGTTATAAAGCTCAGTTTGTGCTTGAGACATTAAATCAACGGAGCATGTATGTGAAGGTGTTGTATAGAAGATTCATGTAGATATCTAAGTGCACTCTTCAGTGCATGCGCATTAGATGCACACACGCACACACATACACAAACATGCAGTACAAAAGTATACAAATTGTATTTGTGTATGTACGTACATACGCATACAATGGCAGAATACTAATTGTATTTATCTGCGTACGTACATATACGTACAATACAAGTATAAAAATTGTATTTATGTATGTACGTACATATATTACATGCATACAATACAAGAATGCAAAATGTATTTATGTATGCATTAATACATTACGTACACAAGCGTATATATACATTGACTCGACAACATCTTCAATAATGTAAACGTTCTCCACTTGATAGCATACTTCATGCTTGCAATCTCCAGAGTTTCATTGCGTGACTACATGACATGGTGAGGAGTGAGGGAGGAGTGAGGACACTTTGATATGGAAAAATTAGAAAACTAGACAGAGAATTTATTATGTGTAAATTGAAAAGTAAAGTGATCAGACTGAGACGTACAAAACAACGAGGTGGAAATTGAAATTCAATCATAAACGAAAAGCGATACAAGAAAAACAAACTGATGAAATGAAAGTGAGGGAAATAGGAATAAGGAATGAAGGAGTGAGAAAAAAGAAGTAAGGAGTGTTGGATGGAAAGTGTATCATCCGGTTTAATGCGTTCATCTTCACGTTCCAGCTGTCTCCTTTGATGTTCTCGCGAAAAGTCATCGGCGGGTTCTGTTCTCTTTTAATGAAATCAACATAACACCATCATAGGTGAATGTACGTATTTGTATGCATGTGTGTGTACGTATACAATAGGTATATATGTAAGTGCATTTGTATGTAGGTTATTGTACGTATACACTATGTATACATGTATGCATGTGTACATTGTATATACAACCTATACGTACATTAGGTATGTGTGTACGCACCTCTTTGTAAAATGATACATTTATACATCACAGGTTTATATTTTATTACATCTCGTTTATAAACATTGGTGCCTTTGTGTATGTATGCATTTTATATATAACTTGTATACATAACACCTATGTTTATGAATGTACGTGGGTATGTAAGCGTGTGTGTGTGTGTGTGTGTGTGTGTGTGTGTGTGTGTGTGTGTGTGTGTGTGTGTGGTGTGTGTGTGTATTCAAAGTGCATAAACACTCGCAACACGTGAAATGTGGAAGGTATGATGACGATGACACAATAGCACAAGTAGGCAAGAAGTAGAAGTGTGATTCGATTGAGTGAAAGTGGGTATGTTATGTGCGAGGTCAGGAGGTCATCAGCTGATTGATTGATTGATTGGCTGACTGATTGTATGGGTTGATAAATTGAATTGTTGAGTTGGTTGGATGAGTAAGTTGATTGAATAAGTTGATTGATTTGATGTTTGGATTGATTGATCGATGGAGGAAAGCAGGACCTGTTTGTCCGCTGTTCAACCTTCTCTTCAATCCACGTCAAGTTGTTCTACTCCTCTCTGGTTCAAACTCATTCAACCTAAATGTCATAAAAATAAATATCTAAAACCATTGAAGTTAGGTTTTTTGAATTGAATTGATTTGAAACAATTTTTTATTCAGCAAAATATTACAATAATAAATTACTAGGAGACCAGAAGTTTTCACTTTGTTAGGCCACCTTATAAATTGAATGAAAAGAAATTGTTAGGTTAAATGAAAACATGTTTAAGTTATATTTCATATAATTATCTATGCTAAAGTATTTCTTGAATTTCTATTCTTTGCTTATAGCGTGACTTTTACGATCCAAAATAAATTTTTAGCACGTGGTCAGTTTTATTATCGTCTGTTAATAGCTCGGTGTTTGTACCTGGAATTTAGTTTTTTTTCTTTTAGGTTGGTTATTCATTAATTTATGATTTCTGTATTATTTCACATTGTTTTAATTAATTTCATTTATTAATATGTTCTTTATTCACTTATTTGGAATTTCTATTTTAGATAAATAAATCAGTTTCTCTAACTAAAGCAAACTTATTATAAATGGAAATACAGAAATATTTGTCTAACAACAATCCATTCCTTCTCTCACGAACATCATGTTCTCCCTCATCATGTTCTCCTCCATCATGTTCTCTCCCACCACCATCATGTTCTCTCCCACCCCACCATGTTCTCTCCAGTTAATCTCATTCCCCTTACGTTTTGACATTCATAATTTGATTGATGTTGGCCCGGTTTTAAAAGAGTATTATTAAATGAACGAAAGAACGAATAAATGAATGAATGAACGAATAAAAATGAATAAGCTCTTTCGCTTATTCAGCCGAAATGACAGCATCATTCATCAATTCATTCGCTTATCTAGCAAACTTTTTTTTTCTATTTTGTCATCGGCTTATTTATTAATTCATTACTCTCCTCTCTTTATCACGGTGTCCGTGACTCATTAAGGCATTCATCAGGACTCACGCGGACGTGAACACACACGTACACACACACCTACCTAGGCACAAACACAGACACACAAACATAGACATACGTACACGCACAAACACGCACTCACTTCATCTCCGACATTTCCATTTAACTTGTACGTTCGCCGGTGATATATCATGTCACGTGGGCAGGCTAAAAATTTCTCTATTCCAGTATTTATTCACGACATTGTTGAAAAAATAAAAAACTTGCATACGAAATTTTTTTATATGACTGCAGAAGATAGTGAAGTCGCTTTAACAGCCACCTAATTTTTATGTTAATTTCAGCTTAAAATGACTTTGTTCTACTTATATTTTAACAATAAACGTTTGAAAGTGGTACGTAACATAATAACGAGCTGGTCACACACAACATTTCGAAAAAAATTCGTTTGAAGATTTTGTTGGAAAGTGCGAACGTGTCAATGAATCAGTACAAGATCACATGCAAATAACTTTCGTAGATGAAGAAGTACGCGTGTGCGTGGAAGAACATACATTCGCGTACACGTGGAAGTACACATATTTACGTACAAGAAGATGCATGTACAGTACACAACAAGAAGGTGTGTGATTTGACGTATGAGTATAAGATTTTTCCTGCGAAGAACATAGACGCATGCACACGCAAAAACAAACACACGGTTACGCATGTACAGGCGTAAACAGACACACACAAACAGACACACCACATCCACACATAAACGGATTTATATTAAGCCAAAGTTTAAGAAGGATTTTGTTTATTTGCGCATGTCAGTAAGTATTTCTAATGGTGGCCAACAATATCGGAGTTTTCAAAACAATGATGTCACTATTCACGTGACTGAGTGGCGGGAGGTCAGGCGATGGTTCAATTAGTGGATTTCAAACATCATAATCGAGATTCACCCATTGCATAATGATCACTCGTACGTGGAACCGAATTCCATTTTAATTTAAAAATCTGGTATGATCCAGTTAAAAATGATCAAATTTTTAATACCATCAGTTGAAAGCGTTGATATATTTAAAGAATCTATTCAAAATTTGCAATAATAAAATTGTGATCTGTAGTTGCTGATGAGTTTGTTTAACAACACACACGCACACAAACACACGCATACACACATACAAACACGCAAGACGGAGTTGAATGAATCAACAATCATAACACCTTACACGAACAATGTTTGCATTGGTATGATTGATCGGGTGAAAGGGTGGATTGAATTGCAACCCATCAACAAAACAAACATTCACGGACACAACCAACCATCCATGCATTTATTCCTTCATCTAGTTATCCATTCATCCATCTGTCCATCCATCCATCCATCTACCCATCTGTAGTTCACACCAAAACATTATCCAAGCTTGTTTTTGTTATCTCAATAACATTCATAATTCATTCAGTCTAAACAAACAACATCTATAGGCTTGCTTACAATCATCTTAATTAACCTACATTTACGTAATAACAAACTTATTTTTTAATAATTACACACAAACACACACACTCTCTCTCTATATATGTATATATATATATATATATATATATATATATATATATATACATACACACACGTAAAAGCTTATAATTATTTATTTATAGATGAAATAATTTCAACTAATAACTACCGACAAATCGACTAACATAGCACAATTGAAACGGTGGGAGACAGAGTTTTAAATTTCCTGATAAAAAATAAATGGATAACAGGTGTGTGTGTGTGTGTGTATGTGAGTGTGGGTATGTGAGTGTGTGAGAATGAATGTGTATGAGCCCGCGTGTGTGTATATATATGACTAAGGATATCCCTCAGTTCTCTAAATAAATGTGTGTGTATGTGTAAATAGACAGCTGTATATGTGTGTGTGTGTGAGTATGTGTGTGCGTGTGTGAATAAGTGTATGAAATCGTATGACAGTGTGGTTGAATGTGTGTGTTTGTGTGAGTAAACAACACGTACAACATACGCGTGTGTGTTAGACTTCTATTTGATAATAAACCACATTAATCAATTTTTTCTGAAAGGGTTTTTCAAAACATTTTCTTGTATCAAGTAACAAAAGATTATATATACATAAATAAATAAATAAATAAAATATGTTGAAATAATAATTGTCATTAAAAACAACATCAACAACCTACTACAACTAAAACTGCAAAACACAACTGAATATAATATAATAGAAGCGTTGAACCGAACAGCTAAACAACAACAACACAACAAAACTACAGCGACAAAAAAATTTCAAAAGTGAATTATTTTTCTTTTAAAAAATCAAAAAATGCAGGAATATCCAAATAAGCCATGCAGGCAGACGATTATAAATGATCACAATCACTGAGAATATGGTACTAACCAAATAAATATTAACTGTCTTTTGAAATTAAATAAGCCAAACATCAACAAACAACTCAGACGCCAACAAACCGTACATAAACATTGGCTAAAAAGTCAACAAAAACAATGACGAAACATAATAAATACAAAAACTGACAAAACGAACGAACGAACAAACAAACAGACTAACAAACAAACAAACAAACACATGGCATCTGCATAGTGCTAATTCTATCACATTTCAAAATTCAAAGTGGATCGGATCAAATAAGCGAAAAAATGTTTTGAATTACGCTGGTTTGGTTTATTGTATCATGATATCATATCATGATAATGATATCATATCATGATATGATAATTCAAATAGGATGCGATAACATACACCGTACGTTCGTGTAAAACAATACACAACATAAGTGCATACAAGTGTGTTATCTTCTGGTGTTTGCATATATGTATGTGTACACTGTACATAGATATACTGTACCTTTATATTTGGATATTTGTGAATAGGTGTATGTGTGTATACGTACGTATGTATGTATATGTATACGATGTGTAAGTCTATGTATGTATGTATGTATGTATACAATGTATCAGTGTATGTAAATACAATATATCAGTGTATGTATGCGTAAATATGTGTATGTCACGTCTGTATGTGCGTGTGAATGCAGAGAAATGCACATGCAAGTACGTGTTTATATGTGTGTGTGTGTGTGTGGTGTGTGTGTGTGTGTGTGTGGGTACAGAAAGACAAGTGCCTCGTATCCGTTAAATTTAAAAGAGATACAGTATCTAGAGATATCACAAATGGATGAATTATACAACTTGAGTTTTGTAACACTTAGTTAGATGAATAATAATGAAATGAATGAATGAACGAACGAAAGAGAGAATTAATGAATGGATGGATGAATGAATGAATGAATAAATGAAAGAATACAACAAATAAAAATGAGAAAAATAACGAAGTACTAACAGACGTTAAGTGTTCAGTTAGGAACGATGACATAACATTAATATTTCAAAAAATTATAAAATAATGATATAATAGATGATAATAGAAAACACATGGGTTAAATAAAATATGATTGAAACAAGTTTTATGGTTTCAAATGTACTTCCATCCATCCATCCATTCATCCATCCATCCATCCAACCCATCCATCCTTCCATCCATTCATCAATCCATTTATTCATCCATTCATCCACCCATCCAACCAACTACACACTCATTCATTCATCCATCCATCCATTTATTCAACGTTAATTTCAATTTATTAATTCGTTCGTTCATTCGTTCGTTCATTCATTCATTCAATTCAAATGGATGTCAAGGTCAACAAAATAATAAGGTCAACCAACAACTTAAGATGACAAAGTGTTGGAGATGTCCCGCATTTAAAAAGCAACACGAACAAAAAAATATTATATGACGCAACTCTACACCAGGGAAAGTGATCCGCTAAGTTTGTGTAAGTTTATCTTTATAAAGCAGGCAAGCATGAAAAATAAATGAATGAATGAATAAATGAATGAATGAACATATTGATTTATTTATAAGTTAAATAATATGGATTCAAACGAATTACACAATCGAATATAAAATAGTAACCCAAAAAAACGAATGAATGATCAAACGAACCGATGATTGAACGAATAAATGAACGAACAAACGAATGAATGAACGAACGGCTTGACGTAAAAATGAATGATAAACAAAACAAATGCATAAACAAATACATCACTAGATAATTAGATAGATTTATATCTAAAACAAAGTTTCACATTTCAAGATTGATAGATTTGAAATAAATTTCTACGCTTAACTCAGCGGACTGACTGCTTTGATGAAACGCAATTTGCGAAGTTTATAAATAAACATGACAGACCGTACGTTTAATTTATGACGATAAAAAATGATAAAAAATTAACAATCAACCTAATTTGGTACAAAAAAAAAGAAATTATTGAATAAAAAAATAAGCTGAATATTTAAATATATAAATAAAGGAATAAATAAGAGGTGAAAAACTGCAGCCTAAATTCAACATAAAATTTTAAAAAATTCAATATTTTAATTAAAAAGTCGTGAATTAATTTACAATAAAGACACACACACGCGCGCACACACACGAACACACAAATTACGGAATTATAATGAAAGATTCTTTTAAAACATCATAAATAATTTTAGAGTATGAATATTAATGTGAAAAACTTCTGAACAGCATTGAAAAAATTATGATGTTTGAAAGTCATTTGGATGAGATGATTTGGGAAAAAGAATTAAACGGATGGATGGATGGATGGAAGAATGGATGGATGGAAAGAAGGATGGATGGATGAAAAGGATCAAAGTCGATCTCCAGATGTCGGCAGTGTGCTTATGATGACAGTGGAACCCTGGAGATGAATCGCCATCATCATCGTCATCGTCATCAACATTGTCATCGTCAAGGTTATTATATAACCATCGTCATCATCAACTTCATCATAATCACCACCACTCACCTGGTCACTGGTGCTATGATCGAAGACATATTTTTTACTGGCATCCTTGGACATGGAGAGTTTCTGCGTTAGAGATTTGACTTCTTGTTCCATGTGTACTAGGTTCGACTGCAAGCTGTTCAGCTCCAACTTCTGTACGTGGATCGTTTCATCTCTCTCTGATATCCTAATTGTTGTTTGTTGCTTGTTGTTGTTGTTTGTCTATGTTTGCCGTTGTTCGTGGGCTGTCTGTTTGTTTGTAGTGGTTTTTGTCTTGGAAATCGTGTTAAAAGTAGACAGCAACACCAACTGATTAATAAAAGATTTTTGTTCAGCGAGAAGATTTTTGATGCTGTTTTCCAGGTCCTGCTTGTAAATGAGTTCTCCGTCGAGGTGCTCTTTCGATAAGATCAACTTGTTCTCCAGGTCGGCCACTCTCTCGAGCAGGTCCTCTCTCTCTCGCCTCGCGGTGTCCCTGCTCACATTTGTAGGTGGAAGAAAATTGTCGATAATAATTAGACAAGTTAATTTCAAGAAGGATTCATTGTTAACTGTTTTGAATAATGACTTGTTATGTCGTGAACTTAGTAATAAATTGAATATCATTTGAATTTGTAAATCCTGCAACTTGTCCTTAGCGTACCAAAAGGTCCAAGATTAATGAATAAAAAATAAGAATTAAGACATGAGTAACTTGATTTTGAAGATTTTGTTCTTGCAGGCGAGCTTGTGCTCTCGGTATCTGCTGGCCTGTGCGTCGTACTTGTTCATCATCTTCACCAGCTCCTCCTTCAACATCTCAAACTCCTTCTGGACCATCTTCAGCTGCTTATTCATCATAGGACTGCTGATCTCATTCTCGCCGTCTGTCCTCGTCTTTTGAAGAGATCACGCAACCATTTTGTTTGGAATACACAACATTTAACAACGTTGACAAAACAAACGAAGCAAAATTAGGATAGTAAAATGCTGGAAAGATTGTTTGAAAGCGAACGTGAAAGAAAAGTTTCGCTGACAAACACAAACCTCCTTTGAAGTTGACTTGATGTTCATCAGATGCTCCTCAACAGACTTCAACAATGTCTCAATCTTCTCACCGTGTTTCAGTGCCAAGTCTTGTTGCTGTTGCAGTTCATCTCGTGACACCAACCCGTCTTCAGTTGTTGTTGTTGTTGTTGTTGTTGTTGACCTGTGCTGCCTGTAGGAATGTTTCAATTTCGTCGTTGTAGGATATCGTACGTTGATGGGTGTATAAGGTCGCTGTGTACTGCTACATGCTGTTGTAGTGCGTTGCATTAACATAGTTGTTCAGGTTGTTAATTTGTTGTAACACAATGTTACATCGATTTCGCACGATATGTAGCATTTTTTTGTAGTATTACCTACGTTTATAAATGAACAAACTTTGCATTCTGTAACTGTAGATAGGTTCCATAAATATCAGCGTATCAAAGCAATTTACTGTGATTTAAAAATCTCAACTGCATTTTATTCAAAAAATATTTGAAGTATTTACTTAATTCTTAGATATTGTATATTACCAATAACACACCAACAACAACTAACCGAAGTTCAACAAGTTGACTGTTCAATGTTTCAATTTCATTTTTTTTCAACCTCAACTCATTTTGCAAATGTTTGACCCTGTGACATCTGACCTCTGCTGACCTCAACCTCTCTATGGCCTCTACCAAAGATTTAGGCTTTTGAAAGGTCATGGTCTGTGTGTGTGTGTTTGTGCATGTGTGTGCGGTGATGTGATGTGGGCATAGATTACAATTACAAAGAAATCGAATGTAAACACGTGTGTGTGTGTAAGATAAGGAATGAATTGTCGAAAATTGGAAGATGTAACATTGGAAGGACTAGATGTCTTCTTATCAATGGAATTATCAAATTCTTCATAAAAATCATTGAGTGACAGCTTGTATACACCATTCTGTACGAGGTCCTCATAGTCTTCTGGCGAAATTTCTTTCTAAAAAATTGGTGCAGTGAAATGAATATTGATTTTTCGGTAGTGTAAGGAAGTTTGACAATGAAAATGATAGGAAAACAAGGAGTATTTGTTAATATCTAAAAGAAAAATTAAATTCTTTTAAATTAGATTTTTTGATTAATTTAATAATAATTATTTATTGAATAAAAATAGAAAGTTAATTATTTAATTTCAAAACTAACGAGTTTATCTTCCAGAAGTTTGTTGTTAATTTCTAAATTTTCAACTTTGACTAGCAGCTCATTGAGATTTGATATGTTCTGCAGATGAGTAATGTTACAAAATAGTAAAACAAAAAAAATTCTATATTTAGGTGGTTTATATATTAAAATAGAAAAAGCCACTAACCCAGGAATTAGACGAATCATTGTTGGATGGATAGGACTGATGAGACTCACTCCTGCCACTGACGTATCCACTATCCAGTCCACCATTGTAGTTGCTCAACAGCCTGTTTGCATTGAAGTTACTCTGATTGAGCAGTAGGTATCGCTGCTTTATTTCTTCGATGGTGTCCATCAGTCGAGCTCTTTCGATGAGGAGGTAGGCTACTTGTTGGCCTGGAGGTGCCATGCATATGTCTTGCATCCCCTGGTTTATCAACATGTCTCGAGTCTCGCTGTTTCTGTAACCTATAACATGATACAATTTTTTTTATAAATAAACGTTTTGTTGAATTAAAATTGGTAAAAAAGTAATAGGCAATTGTTAAATTTTGTAAGTAAATGTATAAACTTAACAGTTCAATTGTTGCTTGAGTGATGTGATCTCATTGATCAGTTCTTTCTCTTTAGTTTCATACTCCACAATCAATTCCTCCCGTGCCTCGTTCAACCTGGATATGTGGTTCGCATATTTCTCAAAGTTTTCTCTTTCAATGGTCAGCTGTCTCTTTAGCGATGCTATTTCAGTCTTCAAATAAATTTGTATATAAAAAAATTTTGTTAACAAAATTAACTAATAATTGTGGATATATAATTATAAAGTTTAGTTTCAGTATTTTTCACACTCTTATATTTTTATATCACTTAGATCTCTGACTGAAGTATAATATAATTAATAATTCCAAAATTAATGTTCATTATATTATAATTATAATGAATATTATTTTTTCAAAAAATAAATGTCACTAACTTCCAACTCGAGCAGACGATTCATTAAATACTGAGTTGATTCTTTGTTGTCAGCATTTGAGTTTAGATTGACAGCTGACATGTCAGTGTCATCATCTTCCAGCTTCAATAAAAAATTAAAAATGTTTCATTAATTATTAAAAATGGAATATTCAATATTAAGAATGAAAACAGATTAAATAAAACTCACTATATCATTCATTTTGAATCAGGTAATTAATCAATTATTTATTTAAGTTTTATTTCGCTGTTCCAACATCTAAAAAGAAAGACAGAGCTTTACAAGTGCACGCGCAAAAAACCATTAAAGAGTAGTTTACGTCGTCATGGATACCGTGTAGTAAGTAAGATGGATGAGCAGTGTTTGACTATTTTGTAACATTTAACATAACATAAGATTTTTATAATGATACAAGAAGACTGAGTCTATGACAGGACCATTCTGAGATTTTAATATCCTATTTTTGCCAGGTTTGCTTAAAAGCTTTTTTCCACATAAAAATTTCAACTTAGAATATCGAGATCATAAATGTTATAATATTATTTGTTGTGATATTACAGATATTTCAAGATTTCAACCAAAATGGATTAGGTGAAAAATGTTTTTATAATGCTTATTACATGATAGTTCAACAAAAAATAGTTATCGATGCTTTTTTCACTTTTTTCAAGCAGTGATAGCGACGCTACATTTTACATGCAGTAGGGGTAGTGGCGCTGCTTTTTATGAGTATTGTTAACAACTCTGTAAGTCAGTGATAATAAAGTCATCGTGAGGAAACTTAATTACTGCGCTAAGAACCCTGTGAATTCTGAATTGTAACATGAGTTGTAAATGTGAATGATTTTACCACATAATACGACAACGTAGAAGAACGTAGGACACATAGATGCATGTGCATGTTGTGGATGAATAAAAAACAAATAAAACGGTTTAATAGGATATAGTATAATTTATATGTCTAGGAATATATATATATATATATATATATATATATATATATATATATATATATATATATATATATATATATATATATATATTGGAAATTTGCCTAAAAGATATCCAAGTTTATTGATAATATTTTGAATAAATGCAGAAGATCTTTTTATTGCATCATAAACAGTATTGCATTGTAGCCGTATAATCTGAATTCTTATTTATCACAAAGCTGTGAAAGAGTTGGAAATGATGAGAGGTTCAGGAAAGTAATGATGGTTCAACAGAAGAGCGAATTGTACTAATTTCTAAATCAGGAGGTCGTCATCCGGTTGACAGAAACATGCTTCTTCGGACCAGTGATTATTTCCAAGGTTTGGTGAATAGTGGAATGAGAAATGCCCATTATAGAGAGCTTACGTTGGAATGTTTAACGAGTGAATCCTTAATAGAAGTAAGAGATTATTTATCCAGGTTGTCAACCAACGAGATGGAAAGCAGAGGTACTTGCCTGAAGTCGTTGAATGAAGTGGAAGCAAGATGGATATTTCTGAAGATGGATATTTTTGAAGATGGATATTTCTGAAGATAAATATTTTCAATCTGATAATCAAGTGGGTTTCGGAGGATCAGTCGAGGAAATGTTTTGCTGAAAAATTTTTGACGGAAGTGAGGTACAGTCTGATGACAACCGCAGAGAGACAGAAATGTTCTGCCGTACTTCATGATATGAATTTATATATTAGCTGCGATACAGATAAAGATTCAAATATTTTTCGTGCAGTTGGTACGCTGTTTTTGTTGAGTATAACTGTAAAAAAGGTGTGAATTTAATTTTTTTAAATTTTAAATTCGTTGTTACTTTTTTTTGTTTTTAATTTCAGGACGAGGATGAAAACTTTTTTGATATTTTGCCGGTTTATGATTTTGTTGAATCTTCAATGACCGATTGTATCGGCACTGAACAATCACCCATTTATTTAACATCCTGTGCTGGTGGTATCTATTTCAATTTCAACTGCAAAATGAATCTCAAGAGGAAAACATCAATGCATTTTCAACTTTGATATATATATATATATATATATATATATATATTATACATAAACAACTGTATGTATATATATATATTCTCGAAATCTGTTTATTGTTTTATAGTATCATTATAACCCAACTTTCATATCCAGCCATTACCATCAATAGGTTTTGTATGCAATGGTACAATGTATGTCAGGGGCGGATTTTATGTCAAAAGAGGCTATTTGCAGAATCTGGTATACCAATATAACCCTTTTCGCAACAAATGGTTTTCGAGGGCTCCCATGTTGATGCCACGTTGTGACCCCGTTATGACGTGCACGGGGAATAAGATTTTCGTCTTTGGAGATGAAACAGTGCGATCTAAAAATGCAATGGTTCATTTTTTCGTTGTCACTCCTTTCTTGAATTTTGTTATTCGTTCGCGAGTAATTAGGTACGTTGTTTGATGTCACCAAGTTCATGCAAAAAATAATTTAAGATGTGAAATTTCCTATTAAGCAATTTGAAAATTTATTTTAATTTGTAAAAATAATTCATTCAGCAAAGGACGGAGAGATGTATGATGTAGAGTGTAATCAGTGGTCGTCTGTGTTGAAGCTGAAGATGCCTGTTAGTGATATGCCACCCACCACCATCAACAACTGCCTCTACATCTTTCATCGTGAGTGGTTCAATCTAATTATTCAAAAAATTGATCTGACGAAGTTCTTGAAGGAGAAGAATACGTCAAGTGATTCAAGTTCATCATCAGTGCAAGGCAGGAATGCTAATAACTATATTCTTGTGACCAATGAAGCAAAAGGACAGAATTCTCCTGGCGTTGCTGCTTTCTCTGCTGATGACTGCCAGATTTTGAGATATAAACGTCAGAAAGGAAATTCACAGTTCATTAGTCAATAAGTTGGCGTCATGAATATGTCGGATGTTTGAATGAGGTCACTGAGCGATCAATTTGATTCATTTTGCTCTTTATTTTACTTTTTTCATTTTTTCCAGAGTATTATTTATACGGTTTGCCTTTCGATACAAATCTTCAATTAAATACCTTGTAGAAAGAAATTCCTTTGTATTCTTAAAAATTTTAAAGCGTTACTGAAATAAATTGACACATACTTTCTATGTTACTATTTAAAAAGAATTAATTAAATTTAAAATTTAGCAATTTAAATGTGTTTAAGATTTTGAACTGCACATATGAGTTTTGAAAATTGTTCATCCAGCTTAAAGGTGACTCGTTACCAAACTTCCTTTGCAAACTCAGCTACCTACTTCACTTTATTAAGTTACTCAACTATATTCGAGCCTGGTTTATTTCTTGTTTGATTTTCTTACAAAACAATTTGCATAGACTACATTAAAAGACACCAACTCTAAAAGGATGTTTTTTAATATATACAAATTTTTGTATAGTTTTGCAATCACACTTTTGACATTTCGTGTTAGATGTTGTTTAATTTGTGATATAATATAATAGTTAAAACTAACAATTTTTTCAATTTTATTCCGTGAAAACCCCGTAATTTAAACTTTAGCATGTGGTTTATATAATTTTAGCACAATGTTTTGATTCTAACACGTGGTTTATTCAATTTTAGTCCTGGATTTGAACTTTAACTCTTTAACGTACTCTTATTATTCATAATACAGTATGGTAGGCTTGGATTTAAAATAGAGTTAATTTAAAAAATGTGAAACATTTATATCTTAAATAAACATTGCAGTTTATGAAATATACATTTACGAAGAGTTGACAATTTTAATGAAAAATATAAATGATCGAAGAAAATGGACGAGAAATACTAGGAAAAAGGTTTGTCATTAATATTAAGTATATAAATTACGAAATATACTTTTTAGACAATTAAAATTAATTAAAATTATTATTTATTCTCTTTCAGGAACGAATAAATATTTTATATTGATAAACTTCAAGTAGGTAAGATATAGCCTATACAAGTTTATCTTGAATTAAAGAACCATTTTAGAAATTTTATAAAAATAATTTTAAAGATTGAGAAAAATTGAAAAATTGAAAAAAAAACAACGCTACAATATTTATTAATATAAAATTAATTAAAAATCTAATAAATATACTAATAGTTACATCACAAATAAACGTTCGTTACGTCATTATATTTAAAAGACTAGCACACTTTTATTTACGTGAAAAAATATGAATAAAATCACTTTATAGGGAGAAGTTAAAATTTTTTTTATAAAACATGTTTGTTAAAACATTCGCTTGTGTATTAAAGGTTTTCAACAAAACTTCTTTCTGCTTTTTCATTGTTATTTTTAATGCCATTCACTATTTTTAATGTTAATAATTATGTTGGTTTCGCATTAATTTTCGTTTTTAGGTATTTTGGTATTTTTTTAAACAGTGGATGACCTCACAGATGCATTTCGGCAGGTGAAAGTTCAGGAAATTCAGGGTTCTCTTCCCCCATCAACCACCAAGTACAAATCTCACCTTTGCCCTGTTCCAATTGAAATGAATTTAATTCTTTATCCAACTGAAAATTGAATGATGAACTAAACTAACAGTTATAATATCTAAAAATGCAATTATTTTCAAATTTTTATTGATTAGCAATTGATCAGCAACAGAAGCCAATCATTTGATCAATTTACCAACCAGCCACTAGGCAATTCAATCACCTGAAAACCCTACAGGCTGACCCTAACCCTCCTACCAACCAACAAACCAACTAACCAACCAACCAAAAAGCCAGCCAGCCAACCAATGAACCAACCAGTCAACCAACCAACCAACCATCCAACTAACCTTCATAACAACAGGTCCTCTGAACTCCAGTTTGAACGTCCCAAACATGTCCAGCGTAGCTTTAGTTTCTGGACTCACGTGAATCTTCAGAGCTGATACGGAAGAAAAAATTGTTATTGATGAAGTTTTAATAATCCTTCTCATCACACAATCGCCATCATTTTTGTCATCATCAGCCTTCTTATCATCTTCATCATCATCGTCATCGTCACCATCGATATTCACCCTCTCCATTTGATTCCATACGTGAGGCAGTGTTGACGGTGTCACCAAACAAGCAGTACCTGTGGTGTGGTGTGGTTCGTGGTGGAATGATGAAAACGTGAAAATGATGACGTCACGATGACGTGACTGCCGATAAAATCAACAAATTCATCAAAAACATTGCAACAGTGAATCAAAAATGGCGAGGTGATGATGACGTCAAGACGACGTAACTGCTGATGCATCAATCAATCATTCAATCAATTAACAAATCAACAAACTTAACAGAATCACTGCAACGGTAATAAAAAAAATGGCGCGAACTCACTGACCTTGGCATTTTATGTCCAACCACACCCGCACATACCGCGCCTAAGTCGGAAAAAGTTTTTTGTATGTATGAATATATAAAAATTCGCTTAGCGTGTTTTGATGAATGCATAAAAGATAATAAAAAATGAACGAATAAAGAACTTATGAATGAATGAATGAATGACTGACTGACTGACTGACTGACTGACTGACTGACTGACTGAATGAATGAATGAATGGATGGATGGATGGATGGATGAATGAATGAATGAATGAATGAAACTGAGTGAAGAATCTGAGTGAAAACTGAGTGAAAATGAGTGAAGAAATAATAGATGAATGAATAAAACACACAAGTCATCCAACCATCCACCAAAATCTACTGAACCTGAGTGGACACCGATCCTTAGCATCAACTTATCGGAAGGCATGTGTCTGATCTTGAAGGACTTGACCTCTTTTAACAGTTTCAAGGACATCCTGCAAATCTCCCTGGCGTGTAGAAGGCCGTTCCTCACCGGCAGACCAGACACCACCATGTAAGCATCGCCGATCGTTTCGACCTAGCGTGTGTGAATTTCATAAAAACCAGGAAATGGTTTTTGGCATTTGAAGACCTGCTATCACTTTAAAAGTTTTTGCTGTTTGAAGAATCGCTAAAAAAAACTTTTTGGTTATGTGTAGGACCCTTAAATTGCAATATAAAAATGATATTTTCTAGAAAATTTAATTTAAATTCCTATTATAAGTTGAGTGAAGCAACTACGTTTGTGATGTTCAATTAAAATGTTGAAGTAAACGTAGCCAACAAACTTTGTAGACGTCAAACTTTTCGATGATCACGTCAAAACTCGTGTACAAATCGTTCAGCAAGTCCACCACCTGCCGAGGGAGAATGATTTATTTCAAATTTATCAAGTTGTTAGTTTTATAATTATTAGAAATTAAATCAATCAATCAGTCAACCAATCAACCAACCAATCAATCAAACAACCAACCTACCAACCAATCAATCAATCAACCAATCAATCAATCCGACGACAGACCTGCATAGGTGTGCTGAGTGCAGAGAGTGAAGTGAAGCCACAGATGTCACTGAAGTAGATGGTGACGCTCTCATATTTCTCTGCTTTAACGTTCATACCTTGCATCAGCTGAGTGGCCACAGATCTGACGATGATTATGGTAGCATGAAAATGACGCTGACGATGGTGGAACGAAAATGACGATGACGTATTTATGGCGATTATGACGATAATAAAATGAGGATGACGATGATGATAATGACGACATGAAAATGACGGTGATGATGGAAGGATGACGATGAAGAAGAAGATGATGATGATAAAGAAGAGGAAAAGGCGGAAGAAATGTAAGAGGTTGAAGAAAACTACGATGAATGCGAATACGTTGATGATGATGTGATGAAAAGATGATGATGATGATGACGACAACAATGATGATATTTATAATGAATAAGATGATGACGGTGATGGAGGCAATGGCGATTATATAAGTTTAACATTTATATAGATGGGAATGATGACAAAAAATGATGATATGAAGACATGTATCTACATGTGAAACGAAAGTTTCTATTAAGGTGGCCATGCATGGTTCTTTGTATATCACATATATATCATTGTATATCAAGTATTATAATATATCATGATATATAGATTCTATCACGGCCATCCTTCGTCAAAAATCGACAAAAAAATATCAAAATGATTAGAAGATTCAGTTGATGATGATAAAAACTTTCAAATGATGAAAGATGATGACGTGAAGCTTTAAAGGATGTTCATTATTTTGTGATGGATTGACTGGTGATAATAACTGCTGTGTATAACAATAATTATCATTGAAGATTAATTAACGCTATGGCGGTGATGATGATAATGACAAGAATGAAGATGACAATGATAGAGATGATAGTGATGATGAAAGATGATGATGAGAAAATGACAATGATGACGATGAAGATGATGCGAGATGATGATAAATATGACGACGATGCTGATGAGGGTTTCGAAGATTAAAATAGCGTGACAGTATTTTTGACGTTTGCACGCTTGCCATTGCATTGTTCATCTTTATTGCTAGTAATTAAATGATGATGGTGACATAATTTTAATCATCTCCCTCCAACGGCAATGGTGGTTAAGAAGTCTGTAAGCATCAACCATTTATTCATCATCATCACCACTCCCATCATCACTCACGCCATCATCATCAACGTTATCATCATCCTCATCACCTAAGTAACAAGTTTTCAACCTTTCCATTACCTCATCAAATCAGACATCATCATCATTATCATCATCATCATCACCATCACCATCATCAAACCAGACATCATCAGTACTATCATTATCATCATCGTTATCATCATCACCAACATAAAACCAGACATCATCAACACTATCATCATCATCATCATCATCATCATTACCATCAACAACATCATCATCATATCTTCACCTAGGCAGCATCATATAGAGCAAGTTCTCTGCCCTCTTCTTCTGCTCGAGGTAGTCAGCAGTTCTTTCCTGCACGAGGCCTTCCAGGTTGCAGGCATACTGCTCCATGCGACTCAGCAGGTTGTCCAGCAAGTTTCCACCCCCCATGTCTCTGCGTTCATTTTGTTTTTCATCATTTTTAATTTTAATGGTAGAGTCTGGATGCAGAATGTTGCGTTGATGTGGTTTGATACTGCCTTTATTCAAATTGAAACACGTAGACTATCATATGCTATGGGCGTGCGATTTGTTGTTTGTGCGCGTGTGGTGTGGTGTGGCGTCTGGTGAGGTGTGTGTGGAGTGTGCATGATAGTGCGTTCGTGGCACAAAAGTTTGATAGCCACTTAGTAAGATGAGAAGAGACCAAACTATCGGCAACACTGCGTTCGATAGAACTATGTGCATAGTAAAAAATAATCAAGAACAACAATGAATATTCATTTTAAAAAGCACATTTTAATTTTTCTTTGATTTGTTGTCTTCCTGATATACACGCTAATCAGGGGGATCATTATTTAGAGGCTGACACCAGTTGAAACGACAACCTCCGAGACACCAGTTGAAACGACAACCTCCGGATGCACATTACATCAGAGTTATACATTTAACACGAGAACAAGCACACGATGCATATCAAAAGGTAGAAAACTGTAAAAGAATCATGTAGTAATTTCACTGAAATCAAGTAATTAATCTGTGTCATTTGCAAAAGAAAACCATGGATGTTTGAAATTAAACGTCCTGAGGTTTACAATGGGAAAGATTATAATGTTACAACTTAGAATCTTCATTATTATATTTGTTTGTTCTCATCTAATGAGAATAATGGAAACGAATCAAGTTTGAAATTAAGTCGTGTGACTAATCTAGAGGAACAACGATCGAAATATAGTTACAAACCACATTGCAATAAAAAACCATAAGACGTCTACTTCTATGTATACGTCAAAAAAGGAAAAAAATACAAAAGTGACAATCGTTTCTCAAAATATTTTTTGGCTAAAAAATTTTCCCTGAGAAATATTGCCAAAAAAATATCACACCAGGCCAGAAACAGAAAAATAAAAATCTACTCAGGATTCAGGGCAGCGTTTGGAAAGAGCGATCCTAAATAGTTATAAAAAATTACTTTAGTGGCATATGTTATACACACACACACATACATACGCACACACACACGCACACACACACGCACGCACACACACACGCACGCACACACACACGCACACACCTGGCCTTCCTTAAACACTTGCAAATATTAATGCACTGATATTGTAGGCTCGAACTGAACAAGCACAAAAGACTTAGAAACGCATTTATAAATCGGGACGATATAAAACCATTATGTTGTCACAAAAACATTTCAAGATAGAAACCCGCTATCTTCTTTGTACGAAACAACATCAAAAAACTAAACAAAACAGCAAAAAACAACACGGCAGACAAAATTGTTTGGCAACATCATCTTTGTTAATAGCACCAACGAATGGAGTAAAAGTTTCAAAACTTTAACGACGTTTTTTTAATATTGAGACGTTCATTTTTTAATTTAATTTCGATGCGATGGCTATTGAACACTTAAACCATCCTAACTCAGATTCACGTATGTTAATTTGGATTTCTTTGCTTTCGAACCAGGTTTCCCTAAAACAATTAATTTCAAGAAGCGTTGATGACTAAACAAAATCTACAGTCATGTATCTTCTTGTTAGCTCTCCGGTCTCACGCATTCAATGTTTAATCAAGCGACGCTATATCGCTCAAGAGTTGTTCTATAACACCAAATTTATAAATAAAAATTGAAAATCTGATATTGCTAATTATATGCAATGTACTTTTGCGTACATCTGTACAGGTGCGTAGTGAACAGTTCGTAACATGTGCACAACAACCATTTTACTCTGATGTATTGCTCAGCAGATGCTTTCTTATATTAGGAAACTTGACAGAGAAGGAAGAAAACAGCACAAAAATTAATGCGTTTTTTTAAAGTTTTGCCTCAATTATGTTAATAAATATGAATAATTATACCAGATTACATTTCTAATGCCACCACGCCACATCTTATCACTTCACATCACCACACTCCATGGAAACGAACTTGTTCATCCTCTTGACGCTGTTCTTGATCTGATTGAACTCTGGCCTCTCGTTCGGATCCTCCGTCCATGACTTCTGTATGAGAGTGCAAAGGTCATCAGCACAGGTGTCGTCACTGTCGTCGCCGTACTGAAGCAGGGTCGGTCGGAAACATGGCTTCTTGTCGCTCTTCACCAGCAGGTAGATTTCTGTCAAAATATTTTTTGTGGTTTGTGGTTGAGTTTGAATGATTTTGACCTTGTTTTGTTATATTATTAAGTTTTATTAACTTGATGAATTATTTTTTGTTAATTCAGTTGTTCGAAGCCGTATTTTTATTGAGACATTGGGACATTTCTTTCAAGTATCTCGTCTAACTTTGATTTGGACATTTGAGACTTTTGAGTCTTCACTCATTTAACAAATCATAACATTATATTAAGTTGCGTAATGTTACCTTTTATAATAATTATACAGCATTCATTTAGAATTATGACTGTGACCGAACCATGCGGCGAGATATTTTCCACGTTCCTGACCCAGAATACCCCCTTCCTATGGACCACCTCCTGGCAGATGATGGCGAAACTGTACACGTCCCCCTTCACGAAGGCCAACTCCCGAACTTTTGATTGCTTTTGAAAGAGCTGTTGTTGAGATGTGGTTGTTGTTGTTGTATTGTTGTTATTGTTGTTGTTGTCGTTGATGGTGTTGTTGTCGTTGTTTGGTGTTGTTGTTGTTTGTTGTTGTTTTGCTGCCGTATATTTTGGTTGATGTTGTTGTGTTCTTGATTTTGGTATTGTTTTCCTTCTTCTTTGTTCTGATTATTTGTTTTTGTTGCATTGTTTCTGTGTTGTAAACGTTAGAATGTTGATACGAGGTTGATTAGTTGTATGTTCACGCTTGTTGCTGTGCGTGTGTTGTCATAATGCTATTGTGTTGTGTTGTTGTGATGTTGTGTTGTTATGATGTTTCGTTTTTTGCTACTACAAAAAGTTTGTCTGGTAATTCGTGCATTATTTTCCATTGTTTTTTTTTGTAGCATTTGTGATGTACTGTTGAGAAGATATTTATACGCTGCTTATCATCGTACAAAGTGCTGCTTAATACATTTCATGAAAGAACCACGGAACATGCATTGATACGCCACATAAGAACTTTTTCAAATCTGTTAGCTCAACTGATAACAACTATAAATCGCGATGGCGGAATAGATAAGATGCCTGACATTGACGTTGCAGTGACTGGATTCGATTGCAAAGAGCTCCCCACTTATAATGTGTGTGATGCATTGATTTACGTTGTGAGTTTGACGCTGGCACCCCTGAATAACACAGGAGAAAATTTATAAAATACATCATGTAACAGCAATAGATAACATTGTATGCAAAACTAATTAAAGTTCAAGTTCATTGTTCTTCATAGACGATGCGTTCCATTATCATGTCGCATGATTCATAACGACCACAAGCCACAACGGCAACGACGACGACAACAACAACAGCAGCAACAACAACAACAACATCACGTTGCTACACGGCACGTATGTTACCCACGTGAGATTTTTCATACAAGTTGATTCTGCTCGTTGAATCTGCGCACTTCCTGCTATCCTCCATGCGCAGGATCTCTGGGGCCGTCCATAGTTTAGCTGGGTGGGTATTAGGTGGGTGGGAAGTAGGTGAAAAATTAGTTATTGGCTCGGAAAATTAGTTTTTTTTTCATTTTATATTTTGCATAATCTATTATAAAATATTTATACCGAATAATTTCAGTCATAAAAATCAAATGGTTTTTAAAAATTTAATTCATAAAGTTTGTTCAGCGAATGAGAGCTGCTAAGCTTCTCTGTCAGAATAAAGTCATAAACTCGTGACTGACTGGATATCTAGTGCCTTTTGATACAAACAAAAATATTTGTACGTAAATGTCTGACAGATTTTATTGTAGATGATCAACAAATCAACCAACCAACCAACCAATCAACCAACCAACCAATCAACCAATCAACCAACCAACCAACCAACCAACCAACCAACCAGCCAACCAGCCAACCAACCAACCAACCAACCAACCAACCAACCAACCAATCAACCAGCCAGCCAGCCAGCCAGTCAACCAACCAACTAACATCTATAGTAGGCAAAGGAATCGACATCATGCGAAGATCTCCTAGAGCGAAGTTCTAGCAGGCCGAAGTCAGTGACCTTGAGGACGAACCTGCTGTCTACGACGCAGTTAGAGCTTTTGAGGTTGCCGTGGTACTTGATGTCGCTGCTGTGTAGGTAGCACATGCCCTGGAATGGTGGTAGTTGGGGGTTATTGTTATTATTATTGTTATTTATTACTGCGTTATATTATTATTATTACTATTTTATATTATTACGTTAATATTGTCATAATTATCACCCTTATAAGATCTTGAATGAGTGAGAACTTGAACATGCGGTCCAACTTGATGCTGTCGTTTTCAAGGACATCCTTTGTTTGCGTGTTTGTGAGTATGTGTGTGTGTGTGTCTCTGTGAGTATGTGTGTGCGTGTGTGTCTCTGTGAGTATGTGTGTGTATGTGTCTCTGTGAGTATGTGTGTGTGTGTGTGTGTCTGTGAGTATGTGTGTGTGTATGTGTCTCTGTGAGTATGTGTGTGTGTGTGTCTCTGTGAGTATGTGTGTGTGTGTGTCTGTGAGTATGCGTGTGCGTGTCTGTGAGTATGTGCGTGTATATGTATTAGTGTGCGTGTGTGCGTATATATATTAAAATATTTGAAATTACTTAAAAAAAATGTAAGCTATAATGTTATTTGTTCTCATTTATTAAATACACCACCCTAATACAATATATGACCTCAGTAATGACGTCATCGACTTCAGCCATGTAAAAATGGGGATGATGTGACAAACGACAACCATTTCCGCAATTACCGTCATCATTGCATCCATCAACAAAATTTTCGTCATCATTATCATCACAACCATCAAAATCCTACTCTTTCTTCTCATCATCGTCATCATCATCGTCATCGTCATCAGCATCAGCAGGAGCAGCAGACCTGTAAACTTCCTTTCTGGCAGTACTCAGTGATGATTGATTGGTTGGGCGGGTCGATGCAGACTCCGATGAATCGTGCCACGTGATCGTTCGTCAGGTCCCTCAGCTATTCGTTAAAATAATTTATTCACACCAATATAATTTATTCACACCAACATAATTTATTCACATTAACATAATTTATTCGCGTTAACATAATTTATCCGCATAGACATTGATTAATATTGAAATCGTTCAGACCAACTAGTCAAACGGTCTATATGTAAATTTGTTATAATGAGAAGATAGTGATGACGCAACAAGACAACTTAGCGAGCAGGGCAGGGCTTGGCCGACATGTTTCGAGATAGCAGATTGCGAGAAACAGTCAGGCAGGCACTACTCCTACCATCGTGGGTGTGACGCATTTGTGGCGAGTGCGTGTACGTGCCTTGCAGACAACGTGGCTTCGTTTTATTACAGTTTTAATTGCAAATAACTAAAAATGATAAAAATGCAGCTATAATTTTGCATATTTTTGAGTCAAAATTGATTTGAAATAAATTGGTTTCAATTAAGGTAGTTGTTGATTTCATCTTAATTTGATAAGCCTCATTTCAACGGATTAACGTATAAAATTATTTGAAATAATTTATTCCTATGATCAATATGAACAAAGAACAAATTACGTAATAAAACTGAAACGGGCGAAACAATTACTATCGTGAAAATTTGCATTTTATGAATGTAAACGAATAAACAAACGAACGAACGAATAAATGAATGAATGAATGAAGAAAGGAAGGAATAATCGAATGAATAAAATAAATGAATGAATAAATAATAACTGAATAAGCGGAGAAATGATTTATTTATCAATCTATAGAAGGTTAAACGTATGCAGGAAAAAAAAAAAATGAAAAGCGGTCGAACGAGGTGTGGCTGGTAGTCTGTTAGAATGAATAAACTCGAAGAATGACTGAATGAGCAAATGAGTGAATGAATGAATGAGTAACTAAATAAATGAATTATGGAACGTATGTGTGTGTGTATGAATGAATGAATGAATGAAAAAAAGAGTTAACTAACCTTTTTGATGCTGATTAAGAGAGGTTTTGTTGAATTGAAAGGTCTGTCAAATGTTTTGATGGCCACAACTGTTGACTGTAATTTTTTCATTTTTTTTCATTTTTCAACTTTTAAAATTGATTTTTTTTCGTTTTCGTTTTTGTTTTTGTTTTTAATATATTAATATATTAAATAAGTATTTTATTATATTAAATAAATATTTTAATATAATAAATAAATATTTTGATATATTAAATAAACTTTTTAATACAGTAAACAAATATTTTTCTAATCTATGACTTAGGTTCATCATTGTTCCTATCTAAAGTTCACATTTGGATCTTAAAAATTTGCTAATTTGATCGATATAAAAAAAAGTTTTGTGAAATATTTCACAGAAATAGATGTTGAAATAGAAATAATTTAATTAAAATTCTTTATGTGTGACCAAAAAACAAAATGAGAAAAAACACTGAATGGGATCTAGTAGGTAACAAAAACAACAACAATAGCAGCAGCAGCAGCAACAACAACAACAACTCAACAACAACAGTAGCAGCTGCAGCACATCATTGGACAAACAACCTCCTTTAGCAAAAAAATGGGCACCAGTAAGAGTACTAGCCGATAAAATTGTCACTAATTGTCGAACGTGTAACGAAATTCTTAACAACAACAACTCGAACGTGTAACGAAAATCTTAACAACAACAACAACAACAACATCAACATCAACAACAACAACTCAACAACAACAACATATCATTAAATAAACAACCTCCTCAAGTGAATTGTTGAATTTGGCAAATCTGTTCACTCGTGTACCATAATATGCGCACACTACAGAAAAAAAACCATCCAAAAAACTCATGCACTTTTAGAAACAATTCATTTAGGAGTGCTACAATATATAGGATACCCTACAATTCAGTAGATATCTATTGTGGTCTCATTGGATATCATGATATCATGATATCAAAAACTTATGTGTGAAAATTTTTATATTAACAACTAATTATTTTGTTTTGATTTTATTATATAACGTCATGATATATTATTAATTAGTTTGCTAAAGTTATGCTGAACGCTGCGTAGAACAATGTGATTAATTGATAGACAGATAGATATAAAGATAGATAAATAGATAGATAAATAGACAGATAGATGAATAACTAGACAGTTTAAATTTTTAAATAATTTTTGCCCTGTAAAGTTTCACACTGCTACAATTTCGTTTTTACATTACGCTTCAATTTATTTTTCTTTTCTAAGATTCCTGCAAAAAAGCGCAGATGATGGAGTTGAAGTACTCGTTGTTGTTGTTGTTATTGGTGTTGTTGTTGTTGTTGTTGCTGTTGTTTTTGTTGTTGTTGTTGTTTACGTACCTATTCTTTGTTTCGTTGCAATTGGCAAAAATGATTGACGTGTTATTTATTATTTAAAAACCCACCTGCAAATAGCAAATATATACACGCGAACTTCATGCACACACAAACACACAACACATTCACACACACATACACACACGCATAAACACTCACATAACTACACAAAACACATACAAACGCACACATAAAAAATCTCATTATTCGGTTGGACTTATGTTTGTAATGAAGAGAGCAATAGTTTTACCTTTAAGTTACAATGATTATGAACAACAGCAACGAAAGAATTCACAAGATTTCAAATGAAATAACGATATACCAACTACTATGCATTAGACAACATCTGTGTGTAAAAACAACAAAATGGAAAACCCACTTTGAAAATTGAAAAATCGGCGACGCTTGCAACAAACAGCAATACGAACAACAACAAAATTAAAAAAACCACTTTTATACGCGCAACGACAAACATAAAATGGCGTAAAGCAACTAACACAACAAAACACGCAACATCGGAAACAGCAATTACACAACAGCACAACACACGTGTCTGCGCAAGACATCTTAACAGACAGACATAGGCAGCAACAACAACAACACACAAACTTTAACCAACACTCAACAACACACAACAACACCAACCTTGTAGTGACCAGTTTTTGTAAATATCTGTCTCGGACCGGTTTCACTAACGGCCAACGTGTCGAAGGAGGCGTGGCTACCTATGGACCCCTTCTGCTCAATGGTCGGTGATGGTTCATACGTCATCATTTCAAACATTATGAATAATAATATTAATCTTTTTTTAGGCATAACTGCAACAGCAGTCATTTTTTTAACAATGTAAAATATTATCAATGTTTTAAATATTTTTAGTTTGAATTTAAATATTTTTAGTTTGAATTTAAATAATTGTTGGAAATATGATAATAACAATTTTCTAGGTAAAATAATGTTCTGTCTCTAGACAAACACTTAGACCCAGCCTAACACAAACATATGCAGACAAACAAACAATCAGACAGACGTAAAGACAGAGGCATAGATATCCAAACAAGCACACACAGACAGGCAGACAGATAGACAGACAGATAGACCGACAGATAGATAGACTGACTGACCAGACTGTGCATACTGCCAACTCTGTCCATATGAAGTTCAGAGTTTGGGGATGTTATCTCCTCCCACTTAACTCGCCAGTGTACCTCCGACAGTTCCGCCTCCTCTTTCATTCGCCTGTTTGTTTGTTTGGTTGTGTGTTTGTTCGTTCGTTCGTTTGTTTGTTTGTTTGTATGTATGTATGTTTGTTTTTTTTGTGTGTGTGTATTTGTTTATTTGTTTGTTGTTACATGTTTGTTTGTATGTTGTTACACGTATGTTTGTTTGTGTGTCTGTTGTTTGTTTGTTTGCTGGTACACATGATATAGAAACTTCTTTAATTTGTATTCATGGTTATATAATAATATTTTTGAGATTGAAAGCAGTACAGCCTGGCGCATGATATGATCATTCACATATTGGACCAATCACATTTTCACATTTTCTACATATTTTATCTTTTTCTTTCTCTCTCTCTTTTTCTTTCTTTCTCTCTCTTTCTTTCTCTCTCTATCTCTCTCACTCTGATTAATGTCCCATCCGACGTTTAGTACGTTTTTTGTAAATTATTGCAAGTCAAAAAACGATGGTGATGACATTTTCCACACATCCACACACACACACGCACACACACACACACACATATATACATATGCAAACATACACACACATTCACCGCATACCTACATAGACACACACACGCCCATTTACAAACACTACCACGGATATATTATGCTTACAAATTCACAAACAAACATATAATAAACTTATGCATGCATATGTAAATACATACATAAATGCATTCATTCATTCATATGCATTAATGCATTTTCATCGTGCTACTGTGTTGTTTAGATCCGTAATGATTAAACAACTCATCAAAATTTCATGAATGAAAGTTCTATAGAATGAAAGGTTAACTCCGCGCAATTTATTTCAAACTGTTCACTTTTGTTATTGAGCTAAGCAAACAAGTGAACATAAATTTAAGAAAAAAGATGAACGTATGAAGATGATGGAAAACAACTGACCTGTAGAGGATGAGAACGACGAGTAGGACGATGAGGAGGATGATGCTCAGTGCCACTGCCACGAATGCAGACACGGGCAACTTTTCTGGAAGGTGGAAAAAACTGGAAATTTAGTGAACTGGTTGGATTTGAAATGTTGCAAATTTAGTGTTTTTTCTGCAATTTTCAAATGTTCGTTCATAACGTCCAAAATAAAAAAAAATGAAAGGAATATTAAGCGATTTGATAATATTCAATAGATCCTCAGCAATAACATCAAATAAAACGCGAAGAAACAAGCCAAATACGACTCATGCACTGCACATGCACTAACAAACTCAAAACAGAAACAACATCAGATCATAATAAAAGCGTGGAATATTTTTTGACTATTAGCAGACGCGAAAATCGATAGAAGTGATCTCAGAGTTCATTCGTTAAAAACCTGCAAAACCATCATCAACAACAACATCTAAACGAACAGCACAAATGAATACAACAAATTTTAAGGATCGTTATCAATAAATGTAATTAAACCATAACCACCTTCGTCGTCGTCATCGTCATCATCATACAATCATTATCATCATCGTCATCATACAATTATCATCATCATCATCATCGTACAATTATCATCATCCTCAAGAACCTTTTGGCGGACAGCCTTTACCGTCAAATCCACATTTCGGAATGTCGGGGGGTGGATCGGTGCGGTTGCCTGAATGAAAGAATGAATGAATGAATAAATGAATGAATGAATAAATGAATGAACAAACGAATGAATGAACGAAAAATCTAATGAACGAACGAACGAATGAATGATTGATTAGATAAAAAAAATATGTGAATAATTTATTGATTAGATAGTTGATTGACTAACTGACAGATAAAATGACGGGTTGAGTGATTGTTAGTTGATTGACTGATTGAATGAAAAAAGAAGGAATGATTGAAAGAATGATTGAATAAATAATTGATCGGTAGAAAACTACTGAATTGAAACCTGGCCAAAATATAGGGCTTCCTTCAACTTTCTCAAAAACTTTTTGGCGGCCCAAATAATTTCCAATGACCTGGAAATAAAATAATAAATTAATAATAATAATAATAAAATAAACATATTAATAATAATAACTATAATAATAATAATAAGCATATTATTAATAATAATAATAATCGAAATATTTTTTATTTTAACACAAAAAAACACATTGTTAAAATTTAGGATTAACTAGAATGAGAATGTTATTAATGAATGAATAAAATGTAAAATTAAAAGGTTTAATTGCGGACAGAAGAGCTTAATAACAACAATAAAATCAATTATAACAACAACAACAACAATAATAAAAATGTTAATAATAACAGAAACGATAATAATAGTAATACTAATAAAAATGCTAAAATGGAGTAAAATAATAATAATAAATTCAGCTGGATGTCATTCAGCGATCAAATGTTTGCCGAGATCTTCAGCCAGATGGTTGGAAGAGGTTGTTGGGCTTTGTTGAATGGAATTGTGAAAATTTCTTTTAAACGCTTTTTGTAAATAAATACATAACCGTCATTATCATCATCTTCATCATCATCATTATGGTCATCATCATCGGTGCGAATATAATCGTTACAATCATCATCATCATCTATACTTTTGCTATCACTATCATCATAGCTATCTTAATCACCATCGTCATCATCATCCACATCATCAGCATCATCTACATTCTTTTTGCAATAACAATATAATCAACTCGATCGATCATACACCGTTCACCCTCTCCTCTACCCAAACCACTCTTGAAAAATTTTCACTTCAATTACTTTGCTATGAAATAAAAACTTTCGCAACCTTACACCACACACACACACCACACACACACACACACACACACACACACACACAGAGGCAATCATACCCATATATACACATAGGAAACACAAATATATATAAACACACAAACTATATGCAAGTTAAAAAATATTTTGTCTCTATTGAAATTAACGATAGCAATATACTTTTAACCATTAACACGACCAGAGTTAAACATTAAAATCATAGTTAACTTTTCAATTATGACCAATACATTTTAAACTATTTTAAAGCAAAACTGATGACAAAACATATCAATAACAATTTTTGGAAAATTTAAATATTTTCCATTAATAAGGATTAACGTAGTTTCACTTTCCATTCATAAAAAAGATAATATATGATAATACAGAGACAGACAATGTAAAAAATACCGTTAACTTTTATTAAATATTGAAATAAATAAATACAAATTTTAAAATTTTAGATGAATTCATTCATAAGCCTGACGTTTGAAAACCGCGCCGATGATGGCTCGGTTGGCTATGTAATGATTAATTAGACCTACTCGTTCGTGACTTGTCTACCTGTCTGCTGCTTTTGTTTCCCAGTGCAACAGCAATAAAATGAAATGAAGTTATACAAAATAAAATAAAATATAAGTGAAAGAAATAAAATTAATCAGACCGAAATAAAATATAATGTAATAAAATGGGATTAAATAGAATAGGATAAAATAAAATGGAACAGTTTACGAGCTTTCTAACGCTAAAAATATTTCAACTTTTGTCAAAAATTCATGAGTATGTTTTTAAATCATGATGATATATATGCATAAAGATGGAAACAGGTAAAAATAGAAACTGGTGAAATTGAAATATACCAAAAACTTTTTATGACATATCACATTTTATTCTTCATCAATTATTGATAAGTCTCCGAGCAGATGAGCTAAAGCAGAGGTGGGCAAACTTTTTACTGCGAGGGCCGCATTGAGAACTATTTTACCTTTGAAGGGCCGCATGTGTACTTTAATAACAAATTTTTTCGACCTGGAGGAGAATTTTTCAAGATTTGTGGCTCCTTTTTTGGTCATAATGTCTGATTGATGCTATCAAATAAAATTTGTATGTCGTGTCTGAATATTTGTGCATATGCTTGCTTTCATTTGTCTGCATGCTTTCATTACATTATTCTATTTAATTTCATATTACTGAATAGTTTATATTTGTATCGTAAATTCAAAATGAGATTGTAACATTTGTAAATTTATATTCTCAAACGCCATAATTTTTCTAAAGTTTTATCTTTTAAACATGATGTAAATCTGTCATTATTAATAACATAGGCGTTGCTTATTGTTATGTTTATTACAACGGATAAAGTTTACGCTTATTTTTGATTTGAATAAATTTTTTGATTAGAAAACTGTCCAAATAAGATATGCTTAAAACCTTAATTTCACACATTACAACGTAAAATATGAAATTATAGAAATAAGATTAACTTACGAAACCATGACATCTTTCAAAACTTTCATAATGTAATGCAATAAATAAAACCAACTAACACAGGAACATACAAAATCGTAAATAACAACATAAGGTAGAGATTCATAAATAACGTAACGTGCGATACAGTGCTTGCGTAACTTTGAAGGAAAACATACGTGAATCAGCTACGAGCAGTTCATTTTATTGAAAGGTTCTTCAATTTCTTTTCAAAACAAACTGGTCCTAGCTAGTTTTTCTGCGTAAAACTAACTATATTTAATCATGAAAGAGAAGTCGGCTATGTGCTACAAAATTAAAGCCAACATAAATCTACACAACTTCTGACAACAGTACAATATCACACCTTTTTTTCTTTCTTTCTCGTGCTTTATCTTTTCAGGGCATTGGCAAACATCGACCTCCGCAAACCCGATCCTTAACACTTTGTAGTAGTTGAACTGTGGTGATATTCAACAAGTGACACAAGGACTTCACGAATGTTATTTGTTGTTGACCGCGACCCTGCAATCTTTCCAGTAGTTACATTTTCCATTCTTTCCTTCAGATAAATTCTGACCTCAATCTTATACAAAGTATTATATGCTCTGATTGATTATACATTTTATTATTTTATATTAAGCTGCTTTATGTCTGTAAATTTGCTGTCTCGTCGTGAATTACTATTATAACGGTGCAGTGTTTTGAAAACCGGAACATCGATGTATCATATTTTGGCTTGCGTCGGCATTAGCCCAGGTAGTTAGATTTATTACGTTCAACAAAATGTGATAACACATGTTATTGATGACTTATACCTATAAATAAATTAAATACATACATATACACATACATACACATAATGCACATACATGCACACACATATACATACAAACATACACACACACATACATACATACCCACACATACATACATACACACATACATACCCACATATTTACTTGATGTTTGACGGTTCAGTGTCACTCATTATGTTTTGGTTTTACCATGCATACCCACATACATAAATTATAAACATACAAATAAGTAAATTGATAATCTCATATAGGTACTCCTAAACATGAAATCCTAAAAATGTTATAGCAATTTCTGAAAAGGTTTTGTTGTTTTAGCTCTATCAAAATTGATTCGCACTTGTTTTCAACTTGATTTTAAAATAAATTTTAAAAATCAACTGTGCGTTTTAAAAAGTATCAGTTTGAAGAATTTAACTTCAAAGTATTTTTTAAATTAAAAAAAAATTATTTTAAATTTTCAATTTATTCACTTATACAATTTATGTGAACATATAAACCGTAAATAAGGTCAAAAATTGAATAAACTTAATTTTTAAACTACTGAGTTTACTGAAAATTCCCGAAATTATACACTTTTAGAAAGGTGATTTAAGAATTCTTCAAAAAATCTTCCGTTAAACATAGGAAAAATAAAAAAATAAACTTAAAAAATAACCCAGACTTGTTAAAAGTGAAAAAACATTAGTATAGAAACATTATTTTCATGAAAGCTGATAGCACACCAGGAACAACCGTGTTTAGACATGTGTTTGCAAAAAATTCAATAGAGATGAATCAAAAATATTGACATTGAATGGTGCATCGAATCATGCGTTCAAATTAACGAAGACGGAGTTGAACTTTAAATTCACATTAAAAATTTACGCATCGATTTATGACGACAAGTTCGAAACCGGATAATACCTTTTTTTAGAATTTATACGTACGTATAAATTTGTTGTACGACTGTTTTTGAGTTTAAATTATTTTTTGATGCAATTTTTAAAAGTGTTTTTGAAAATAAATTCTAAATATTTGTATGAATAAAATAAATAAATAAAAATATAAATAATTAATGGGCTTAAACGTAAGTTATATATGCCTTTATCAAAATAGCACTAAAAGACAACAAAAAGCAATCAAACAACAATGTATGTGTAAATGTATGTGTTTCGGTGATTGTTTAGTTTATAAACATAAACATATGTAAATTTGTTTAAATGTTAAAACTTGCTAATGTTTATAAGTAATTTTATGATCAAACTTACTCTAAACACGCCGTCTTCTGGATTCATGTTCAGAATGGAGTAATCTTCTTCTCTATCTCCATTCTGATCAATGCTCACCAAACCTGTAATCCCTGAATAGTGTAATAGGTGTCATTTTATTGTGGGTATCGTCTTTTTGCTGTCCATGCTTTATGAAGTTGATTCGTAGTCGTGTTGTCACTGGTTATGTTGTTGTTGTTGTTGTAATGATGTTGTTGTTGTTGATTGTTGCTGTTGTTATGATACTATAGTTGGTTGTTGTTGTTGTACTTAAAATACATGCATCAGGCAGTGTTAAATTAATTTTTTTCTGAGAAGATTGGCATGGGAAGTAAATATTCTTAAATTTTACATAATGCTCTTAAATTTCACCCAGTCAAAAGGTTAACATTCAATCTTATACACGCAATCATAAATACCAACTAACTGAAACGTCTAATGTAATTTTTTTCAAAACTTCAAAACGAAACTACTCGTTTCCTTTTTTCAGCTAATGTATAATTGCAGCATTCAAGTATTCAAGGTACAGGTAGAAATAAGAGATGCAGTAGAATCAGCAGTAATAGTAGTATTAGTAGTAGAGTAGTATCAGTAGTAGTAGTAGTAGTAGTAGTAGTAGTAGTAGTAGTAGTAGTAGTAGTAGTAGTAGTAGAAGTAGTAGTAGAAGTAGTAGTAGTAGTAGTAGTAGTAATAATAGTAGTAGTAGTAATAATAGTAGTAGTAGTAATAATAGTAGTAGTAGTAATAATAGTAGTAGCAGCAGCAGCAGTAGTAGTAGTAGTGCAGTAGTAGTAACAAACAAACAAACAAACGAACAAACAAATGAACCAAACAACAAACAACATACAAACGAACAAACGAACAAACAAATAAACGAACAAAACAAACAAACAAACAAACAAATGAACAAACAAATGAACAAACAAAAAAACAAAAAAACAAACGAACAAACAAACAAATAAACAAACAAACAGATGAACAAACAAAAAAACAAAAAAACAAACGAACAAACAAACAAATAAACAAACAAACAGGCAGGGAATACCCTTAAAAGTCTTATTCCACATTCGTTTCGTGATCTCCTGCCCGTCCCTGGGACTAAGGCCTGCCTGGATGGTCTCGTTGACGGCCAGGGAGTAGAGGAGCAGGGCGTCATGGAAGGAACCCACGTAATCATTCACCTGAGTGGTGACGATGAAGATGGTGAAGAAATGATGATGATGAGGAGGATGATGATGATGATGAGGATGATGATGAGGAAATGATGATGATGATGATGACGATAATGATGAGGATGATAATGAAATGAGGATGATGATGAAGAAATGATGAGGTGATAATGTTTGTGATAGCAACAGCATGGTAATATGGCATTGTAACAACGGTTACAATTATGATGTGTGAGTAAATCTTATGATTAGATGATGATGATTTCAGATTGATAACATAATGATGGTTATAGAGTTTGTAATGATGATAATATGTTGACGATTGTGTTCTAATGATTTCGCTACTGTGAGAATGGTAAGAATAGTGATGACGATTTCATAAATTATAACGAATCAGTTGCTGGTTTTTTGATCAGTTAATTAATTAATTAATTTTTATAACTGCAGTCCAGTTATTGTAAATGGTCAGTTTTATAAACAATGAGAATGAAGGTGATAATGATCACACGATAATGATGAGATGATTACCGAGTATGATGATGGCAGTACGATGACGATAATGATGATGACCGTATGACGATGATGGTTATTAATGATAGCTAACGATTGTTAATGATAATGATAATATCATCATCATTTTGATGGACATAATAGTAGAATGATGATTAGATAGATAGCGATAGATATAGGTTGTATCATTTTTGTTAAATAAACTAAGGAATATGATATAAACTATGATGATGATGATAAGTATAATAGTTATTATACAAATGACCATGACATTGCAGAAAATAACATGATGATATAACACTAATAAAATGATATATTGTAATGATATAACACTGATAAAATGATGTATCTGATGATATAACACGAATAAAGTGATATATCGCGATGATATTACACAAATAAAATTGACCTTAACGTCAAAAATAAAAGTAATAAAGGTAAGAAATTGACTGCGATGAATGGGAGGGAAAATCTGCTGGGTTTGAGATTATGAAATGGCGCGAATTAAGTGACGTCAGACGTTCTAAAGGATGTTTGTTTGCGCATTTTCTACTTTTGATTTCTTTGTTGTTTGATTTTTATTTTGTTTTTTCCAATTTTGTTATTTAATTTTGTTAGTTATTTGTTTTATCTCATGTCTTTGTTTGTAGTTTTAGCAATGTTAGTTGTGACATGAAGCCATTTATCGTTCCCTCAAATATTTAGAAGCAACATTATCTTTTTGGGGTTTCATTTGAAGTTGGAAATAAGTTTTTAGTTCTAGCACTTGGCAAACATTATAACGACTGTTGAATAATTAATTTTTTGGTTTATTTTTTAGGGTAATTTTCATAATTTTTATCAAAAATAAAGAAAAATTTTGATTGAAAAAACTTGAAATTTAATGTCAATCAACGTCATTTGGTTTTAAATTTTTGAGAGCAAAAAGTTGAGTGTTCATTTCAGTCAATGTTGACGTAACTCTCCATAAAAACTTTTTTGATAGATTTTCTCAGACAAGTTTTCAAACATATTTTTGAAAAAAATATTTTATTTCAAAATTTACCGAATTTTTGAACTTTAATTATTTGATGTCATATTGAGTAAAATTGAAGAGATTTTTTCATTGAGTAAAATTGAAGAGATTTTTTCATTCAAGAAATATTTAATATTATTTAAAATTTTTTAAAAACTTGAAATTGTCAAACTTTTGAACTTTATTTTCAATCTCCCATGTCAGGATGCCACGAAATGAAAACAATTTTAAATCTTATGCTACGTTGACGATGACGGTGATGATCCTTAGACGATGAAGATTATGATCATTGTAATATGGCTGTGATGATGATTCTTAAATAAAGATAATGATGGTGATTGCAATATGATGATGATGATTTTCATAGTGATGATGTTTCCTGGATGACGACGATGACGATTTTTAGGTGAGAAAGTTTTTGTTTGTTGACTTTTGTTGCACGGTTGATTGAATAATTTAGTGATAAGAGAATGACAAATGAATGAGCGAAGCATCAATCAACAAAATAGAACGGAGGGTAACAGCGCAGTTCCAACGAAGCGTCTTATCGTTTGTTTCGCTTGATTTGATTTTATTTGTTCAATATGAGGCGTCCGAAATTATTTCAAGAAAGTAAATTTTATTGTCGCCGTTTCAAGAAATTTTTTTCGTTCATATTTCCGCATCATTTAACGTGTGAAAATTAGGGAGGGAACATTTTGACGGGGGGGACCTACTTTTCTACTAATGCCCATTTTTCCTTCAAAAACACTACTTAGTCAGTAAAGACAACGACTTTTAATAACTTTTAACGCAATAACTTTTAACACAAATAACATCGCCCCGGCCCCATAGATCCGCCATTGATTGAAGAACATTTTAGCAGCATAATAATATTTAGTGAAGCTGATAAATCTTACAAGCAGACGAATATTTCAACAATCTGATTAAATGAAAATTCAAGTTCAATTCAATCAGTTGACCGACCGACCGACCTACCAACCTCGTCCCCGTAGACATCCTTCTGATACATCTGGACACTCCTCTTTCGCACCTCCTCCGAGAACTGCCTGTACTCCTGGCTGTCCTTCTTGGTGGCCGTCACTGTCAGCATGGATTCGAAGGCCTTCCTCGCTCGATCGTTTTTCTCCTTTGCCTCGTCAAGTTGGAACCAGGGCCTCTCCAACGTCTGTTTGCTGGTTGTCAGGTGAATGCGTGCCGGGTAGTTGGATGGATGGATGAGTCGACGGATGTACGGACGAATAAATGGTTAGATGGATGAAATAACAGATGTATGAATAAATGGATAAATGAATGAATTTGGGAATGTGTGAATGAATAAATGAATTTTGAAATGTTTGTATAAAATGAATGAACAGAGGTATGATTTAATGAGAGTAATAATAAAAAAGGATAACTAATGCAGAGGATAAACACAAACAAGTAAACCAGATATCTGAATAACAGAACGAACTCTACGGAAGAGTGAACCAACATGCATACAAACAAGTTCACATGCAAACGCACAAAAGATAAAATAAACAAATATATTTATCGAATAAATAAAAAAAAATTCTCTATAAATTTGATTAAAAAAATAAAATTGCATTGATTAAATTGAGAGTATGATTGAAATATTGCATATAAAAATGTCTGGAGCCATTCAGACAAAAAAAATAAAATGAATATTTTCGTTGTTTTAAATTTAATAAAATTTTTATTGAATATCATTCATGGCTATTTTGCATTTTGTTGCTTTCACTAGGGAATTGAGATCTTTAGCTTTAAATTTTTTTGTACTTTCAAAATATCCTGAAAAATTTTGTAGAAATGGAAAAACAGACTGCATTCAAAGTCTCAAGACTATTCGAATATTTATTAGATTAAAAATTTAACTTTTTAATTTTGATTGAAAATATTTTAGGCCAAATAAAACTGAAACGTTCATTTCTAATTTTATTTAATTATTTTATCAAATAATGTTACTGTGTATCTGAATGCTGCAATACAGTAAGTAATAAACAAGGCATATATTTATATTATTTATTTAATTCATTTTTTCAACTGTTATTTAAAAAAGCCATAAAGTAAGCGTTACGTTACGTCAAAGAGGAAATTACTACAGATAATCCGACCGGGGCAGTTAAAGTTTTTTGGTCACATCATGCGGAAGGAAGGAATGGAAAAGCTAACAACTACTGGAAAGATTGCAGGGTCGCGGTCAACAACGAACAACATTCGTGAAGTCCTTGTTTCACTTGGTGAATATCATCACATTTCAACTACTACAAAGTGTCAAAGATCGGGTTTTGTAGAGGTCTTTTGCATCTGCGTTGCATAGAAGGGTTGTATTGTACTGTAATGATAGGTCAAACTCTATACGTTTTTTTTATATTTTACTTTTGTAAGCTCTGTAACATTAAATTTTCAATATTATTTGCTAAATAAAATTTCGTTTCGCTTCCTTCCTTACATTTGGTTACATTTCTGATGTAGATATTCGTGTATATATTTACAACACTTCGAAACTTTCTATATAGTTGTAAAAATTGTTAAGTGTACGATACGGAATATGTAATGGTTACAAATGGTTGCTTAAAAGCAACTTGATATTAGAGTTGCCCGACTAACAAAACATCAATACATTCTATCGATTCTATCATCGCCATCTTTTAGCCTTCCAGCCAACATCCACAACCTAATTCAACAAAAACATCAACAACATGACAACAAAATTTTTCATGTTTCCGCAATTAGATTTAGCAACAGTATGACATTTTTTCAACAACTGCAACACCACCACCAACGACAACAATCAACATAAGCAACGACATTATTTAATAGCAACAACTAAACTGAAAAAAAATAAAAACACTAAATTATGATTATATCATGCAACAACAACAAATTAAAAACAACTTTTCTAAAAAGCAACTAAACAGCTATAAAACCCAACAACACAGCCAAACCACACAACACAGAAAAACAACATCACAATCTAAAAACAGCAACACAACACTACATTAACAACAACAAACATCAACGCAACAACCCATCAAACGCAACAAACAAAAAACAGCCACAACAACAGCACTACCCAGCTACCAATCATCACACAACTCACGACCAAACTACAAAACTTGATACACCTCACTCACCTATTTCGGAGACAAGCTTATAAACAAAGCCGCCAATTATCTTTTACTCATTGCACCACCTCAAAAACAAAACAAAAACTACAACAAAACAAAACAAAAACTACAACAAAAACAACAGCATAGTTACAAGAACCAAATGAAAAAACGACAAAATTAAAGCAACAAAACCATTAATAACATCAACAACATTAACAAAAACGACATAATTAAAGCAACAAAACTATTAATAACATCAACAACATTAACAATAACGCAGATGACAATAACAGAAACTACCCACCTACATTAAAAAGTTACAACAACAACTCTCGAACGAATTGACGTAAAAAATTCAACTCAATCAACCAATTAATTTCACGACAACACAACCACACATAATATCTCACTCTCTTTCTTTCTCTTTCTTTCTCTCTTTCTCTCTCTCTCTCTATCTCTCTATCTCCTTCTCTCTCTCTCTCTCTTTTTTCTGTGACACACACACAGGATAACAATATTAATATGAATATTAATAAAATCAGGGGTTATGGAATTATTTTTCAAGTGGACAATCGAATTGTGAAAAATTTTACAGAAAATAAAGTCAGAAGATTTTCATAAAAAAAATTATAGACTTAGTGCCGGGAGCTTTGACACGCTTTCATAGGACAATGGCATTTGTCATCGTGATGATGATGATGGAGATGGTGATAATGATGGTGATATTGATGACGATAGCGATGATGATTATGTTGACAATGGAGTCTGTAATAGTGATGATGATTGCCAAAATGATGATGAGCGTTTTGAATGTGAGAAAATATGATGGTGATAATATTGTTAAAACTTTAAAAACTTGCAACAACTTCATTATTTTCAACCGTAAAATGAATCACATTGCCAAAAATAACAACACTGATATGCTGAAGACAAAATTGACCGATGCACGTAAAGAACACGTTTTAATAAATCACTGCTCTAAATCAATTTATTAAATAATAATTATTAATTAATATTTTGTCAAAAATGGGAAAATAATAATGCCATGCCATTGCCGACAAACTCCCACCTCATAAACCATAAATTCTATTTTTGTTTGTGACAGATTGATTTGCACACCAGGCCTGAGTTGTTGTCTATAAATATCTTATCGTAGCTAATTATGCTTATTTTTTAATAGCAGTAATAATTTTTTTATCATTATTCTACAACAAAGTCAGAATCTTAAGCAGAATCTCACTCGCTCACTTACTCGCTCGCTCACTCACTCGCTCGCTCACTCACTCGCTCGCTCACTCACTCGCTCGCTCACTCACTCACTCACTCGCTCACTCACTTGCTGAATAGATCAATGTTGATGAAGATGTACTCGCCATTGTTGAAGCCCATCTCGTCTGCCACCAGCATGATATTCCTGATGACCTTGTTGGAGGCACACATCAGGATTACTGTCAGTGATTATGGTGAAGATTATGATGATGGTGATGATGATGATGGTGATGATGATAATAATGATAGCGGTAATAAAGTCCAAAAGTAACGATAACGTTGTATTTACAATTGTAGTAAAATTGTAAGGGCTGAAGCGTGATTTGAAATTGTTCATTAATACAATTTGAAAAATTGAAACTGGAAGGTTTGATAACAAACATAAAACCACAACAAACAATAACATCAGTGAAGAGAACATTAAAACAACAAGTATCATTACAGAACATCTGAAATTAAATATATAATACAATTCAACATATTTATTTAATCCAAACAGAACAGAAAAAATTTGTGGTCGGGAGACCAGAAAGAAGAAAATAAATTCTTGTAGTGGACCACCCTGGACAAGATTATCATCATCATAAGGATAACGTAAAATAAAAATAAATAAATAACTAATATAACAATAACCAACCAACCAACCAACCCACCAATCAACCAGCCAGCCAGCCAGCCAACCAACCAACCAACCAACCAACCAACCAACCAACCAACCAACCAACCAACCAACCAACCAACCAACCAACCAACCAACCAACCAACCAACCAACCAACCAACCAACCAACCAACCAACCAACCAACCAGCCAGCCAGCCAGCCAGCCAGCCAGCCAGCCAGCCAGCCAGCCAGCCAGCCAGCCAGCGAGCCAGCCAGTCAGCCAGCCAGCCAGCCAGCCAGCCAGCCAGCCAACCAACCAGACAGGGAGCCAGCCAGCCAACCAACTAACCAACCAACCAACCAACCAGCCAACCATCCAGCCAGCCAATAAATAAAACATGTTAGCTGAACTTGCATGAACGCCCATCACATCCTTAATATCACTCATAACTCAGAGGACGCGAGAGATAATAAATTGATGCACCACTGGGCCAATCGCTCTATTAATCAGTCATTCATCACACAACATTCTATGCAAAATTCAATTTATTTTTCATTCACACATTCACAAAACTTACACACACTAACACACACACACACAAATGCACACACACATCCACACACATTCATACATACACATACAAACACATACACTTATATACGCCACATATAAGTTCATTTACATAAACGACTCTACTCGAACTTGGTAAAACTTACCTGCATACATTTGATGTGTGTGTATATATGTGTGTGTGTGTATGTGTGCGTGTGTATGTGTGTAAATTTAAGTGTGTGTGTGTGTTTGCATGTGTCTGTATGTTTACCTTCCTTTCAAAAATGATCATTTATGAATGAAAGAAAAATACATTTCCAGAAGTTGACTAAAAATTTTGTTTAGAAAAAAAAAATTTTCAGAAGCACGCAGAAAGTAATGGATTGCTGTTTATTTTTACCTCATTTTGTTTTGGAACCACATCAGCAACAACATAACCACAATATGTCCTCTAATTCACATTAGAAAAAGAACCCTTCACATGCGATGTTTAATGAATTTTTAAAATATTTTAACTTTTTCAATTTTAAAAACAAAGAAAAAACATCTTCAAATCATACTGCTACTCTGTCGTTGAGTTTTATGCGGACAAATAGCGTTACATCCAATGTTATGATGATAACAGAACGATCTGTGATAATGGTGGTTTTATTGTTCTCTTTTGTCGCTTTTCAGTTCACGAATTGCTTGCTGATAAGAAATACTTATAAGGAAAATTAATTGCCAGTTGTAGGTAGGTTGAATGAAGATTTGAGGTGTAACATATCATGCGTCGAAAAATATTCACCATGAAACCTAAATTATCATCTTGATTTAGAAATTGTAAACATGTAAAATAATTATTTCAAAGTTTTGGGCCGCTTACACGAACTTTTCAAATACAGTGACACTCCTCCCCAACGACCTCCCCCCCATTCACGACTTTCTCTCATTCACTCCCATTTTGTTTCTAACGGATTGTTTCCACATTAAGCGTCACTCCCGACCAACGATCTTAAAAATTATAACAAATTATCGTTAAAACGTAAAATTTTCGACTTTTTAAGAAGGAGTGACAGCGGGGTAATTGAAATCTCAACTGCAAAATCATTTAATATAGATAACAGTTGGCAATGAGATGTGCCTAACCCTAGGCTAGCAGCGTTTATTTACAAATAAATTAATTTCAAATTGAATGCCTGAATTAAATGCTTTTTATTATTTGCAGTCAATATTATTTTTAATTAATGTCACATTTAGTGTTTTGTTTCTTCAAAATAATGATTAGAGTGAAAATTGTTGCTATATATAAAAGATGTTATTTCTACAATGTGCTATGTGCCAAAAGACCAATTCTACAGAAGTGAAGTGAACTTTTTTTCTGATATTAATGTTGTTTAATTTTAACAAAATACATAACAATTGAATTAATTAAAAATTTTTTATTCAAATTAAAACATTAAAGTCAATATCTTCTGTGTCATTCAACTGCACTTAAGCTAAGCCACACTTGACAACCACAAATATTGGCGTGGTGGTATTCACGTAGAAGCAACTCAATACTTACTTAATACTATAGATATACGTGTGAGTGTGTCTTTGGAGTAAATATGCACTTGAAAAACGTTTGAAATTAAAACTTTGTGTACGTAAGAAGCACAAAATGAATGTCTGCAGCTTTTGATATCGTACGATAAACCTTGATACATTACTTTTGGATGTTTGTTGTTTGTGTTAGATGAAATTAATTGAGGTTTTAAAGCACGGCTCTGTGAACACTTCACTAAATGTATCAAACACCGTCGTTTAGAAATCAATAGATAGAAATTAATTGGATTTGCCTAATATTGTTACTGCGTTCATTTCATTCCAATGGTTTTCGTTATCTTGAGATAATAATTTGATTTTCATTATCTTGAGATTATTTTAGGCATTTAATTTGTAATTGATGAACTATTTATCTTGATAACTGTGATAAAAATCAATAAACTAGAATTGAACAACAAAACATTGAAGACAAGTAACATGTTTCTAATTACAACATAAAAAAATGTGACATGAGCCTATACGGTAGGTACCCGGCACAACTACAATTAAAAAATGACGTAAGTTTTATTTGACGTGGAAATAAATTACATGCGACGACGTGAAATATTTCCTTCCTGAAGTTTTGTGTTTTCTATGATGGATTTCGTCATTGGAAAAACCTGAAGCAGCTACGTCATACATACGTCATACACATTCTTCTGATCTGACAGCTGAATAAATCATACATCATAGGAAAAATTGAAATGTGAATGAATCTGTACTCATCTGGCTCTATCGAAATTTTAGATAAGCATTTGTATGTTAAGATGAACATTTATTTATAATGTTCTTATAATTATACGCATTACATTAAATTATAAAACAAACTCATTAATTGTGAACAGTGCTAGGACACTGAGGTAATGCATATTTTAAATATATTTGATCTATGAAATTTAAGTTGAATGTTGTGGCGTGTGTTGTCCTTCAGAGTGTCGGAGTTGGTTGGAGTTGGTTGGAGTCTGAGATTTTTTATCCCACTCCGGCACTCAAATTCATGTTTGCGTTGCAGACAATTTAATTTGTTGGTTCTTCGAGATAACTTCCTCTCTTGAGTGGCGGGCGAAACTTTAAGAGTAACCGCTCCTAATCTTTCGCTGATCTAAGCAGTACTTAAATTTCGCCTTTGTTTGTATCTATACATATTATACAGTAGTAACAGTTATTAATTGTAAAGTATCATTGCTAACAAAATTTCAGTTGTTTTTGTTTTTTTTAATAAGTTTCCTTTTATCAAGTTGCAATTTGAAACTGGAAATAAACCTATGGTAATTTTCTAAAAGTTTCTTAAGAATGACTTTTAAACGTTACTGGGTAAATAATTTATATAATTAATAAAAATCACTTTTGTTAAAAGCACATTCGATTGAGACAAAACAAGCATTAATCCTACTTTTGTTGCCAATCTCAAAACAATGAAACCTTTCAACGTTGATTGGTCGGACGTAGAAAGTCGTAAAGTAAGGCAAGAAAGTTAATCAACGCTTTGAAGACCAACGGACAATTGAACCATGCATGCATACATCACACAGCCTGGAAAATATCGCAATGATTTATAAAAGACATACCCTGCCTAGAAAAATGCCACATTGCAATATAAATAATAGCGTACAACAACAACAAAGCGACTAAGCCATAATAACAACACCACAACATTACAATAACAACAACAAAAACGATAATAAACACCACCAACACCAAAGAAATACTAGAAAAACCGCAACTAAACCACACCATAAACCACAAAATCACAACAAAACCACCACAAACACCTAAAATAATACTACTAAAAACAATACTTAATCAAACAAACAAACAAACAACGACAAAACATAACAAAACACAACACAACAAATCTGGCTGCTGAGTTGATCAGGTTTTACTGGTAGGATGGATGCCTGTATAGAAACTATCTCGAAATCAATCATCCTCAAAGACGCCGAACAAGTATTGAAAAGTTTACATGAGTGATCAAAATGATTATACGATGCGAAACAATACACACATACAATCTATACCTGAAATACAATACATAGCGTGTACAGCTTAAAACACATGAAAACTAGACAACATTCACCTCATCTACAATATATACGTTATTATATATTTAACATATATCTGTGAGGGGTTCTAATAAAATTGTATTGTATTGTATTTAACATATACACAACTTATATATAGAATATACAAGGTACACTAGATGTACAATACTTACAAGATATACAATATAAACAACATAAAAACCTATAAAATATACACAACAATAAAAGCCACATTTGAAAAATAATTTGTGGTATTTGTAGTATTATAACAAAAATTTAAATCACATAAAGCATGTATATTTTAAACAAAAACAAAAACAACATCAAACAAACGAATGGGAAATATGTATTTAGTTAATAATCAAACTTTTTCAATTTATTATTTTATCACGAAATAATTCAAAAAAAATGAAATAAAGCAAGGAAAAAATTACTGAACGAAGTTGAGAATGATTGCACTGGATTTCAATCGATAACGAATTGCAATGTTGCGTGAGTCACGCACACGTTAGCCTTAAAATAAAAAAAATGATCAAAATGAAAAATTCAACCTGGAAAAAATCAAGAAAAAAATTCAATTCATTCATTCAGTTTTAATCTACACACGTTCTCTTCATCAACGTGCTTGAGATGGCTTGGTTAATAGTTATTTATAGCAAAGCTAATGAGTGTATCCAGAAATCTGCCGTGTGTATCTAGCAATTTGGTAGTTAGAAAAACTATGTTGATAACTTTTTTTGCTAAGGACACATTTTTTGATGTTAAAACTTTTTTCATGTTACGAGGAAAGTTGAGTGATTAAATTGTGATATTAACAGAATTAATACAAAAATAACCGCGTAAATTTGTTGAATTTTATTCCAACATGTTGACTGGAACAAACTGAAAAAAAACCGGAATGCGCATAATTTATCTGAAAATTTGTAATTAAACTTTTCTCCTTAGAGGGCTGCAGTCTCAAAACTCTCTCTCTCTCACCTTGGTCTCAGATCTAATGTGCTGACATGCCTAGCGTTAACGCTTGCTAGGAAAATGAGTGATTAAATTGGGATATTAACCAGAATTATTGGTATGTAGATTGAAAGGTTAATGGTTGGATGGTTAGTTGATTGGCTGGTTGGTTGGTGGGATGGATAGTAGATTGGTTGGTTGATGGTACTCTTTTTAAAAAGTTTATGGTAAAGGGAGAAATGGGTGGCTAAATTGAGATATATCTAACAAAATTAAAACAAACAATATTAAGAACGATACAACACTAAGCATTAAAAACACTGATAAAAATTTACGACAGATATCCGTACATACAATCAGGTAAAATACTACAATAACTTCACGCAATAAACATTTCCATAATTTAATACCCAAATATGGAAGCATGTGGAAAGGTCAGCGAATAGGAAAATAACTTTTTGTGGTGCTTTTCAGCCGGTTTTTATTATTTAACTTGTTTTCGCACTGGGATCTAATATTCGTTCTCTTGTATTTTGCAATGTCACTCAGATTAGTTGAAAATAAAATGCAACAAACGATCATACAGCGTTTTCATACATTAATTCTGAATTTTGAAATAATGAAATAATCAGACATCAAACGATCAAACGAATAAACGAACAAACAAACGAACACGAACAAGCAAACAACAGACATGTAAAACAAACTTCAACAAAGTTTTTAGAACCCTGGCAAGAAACAATCTTATCAAATACATGATTAGAAGCAGAAAACTCACTGCAGAGTTATAAATAGTGAATATTAACTTAACAAACTGTAAATAATTTCCAAATAAATAAACAGCGGAGCAAGTAACAGAAGCACGTTGAACTGTTAACCTTCGCCCTTTCAATTACATTTAAATAGCATTTTTTATTTGGCACTCAAAATTTCATAGAAGTCAACATATGCAAACATGCGATGGATTTTGTAGGCTGTTCATTTCGCCATATCCGTTTCGTTTCAAAATCGCAATGAATCAAAGAGAGAAAATGTATGCATTCAATCGGATCGATACACACACACTCACACGCACACACACACATACGCACGCACACACACACACACACACACACACACACACTTACATACATACAAACACTAATTTGTAATGATGTTTATAAGTGGTGCAAACAAACGTTATTTTGATAATTTTTAAAAATCTAAATGGCAGTATATTTTTAACATGTTTATAATGAATATTAATACTTAAATAGATTCAGATGCAATCAACCAGAAGGCGAACCTGAATCATTTAAAAGTCAATCTAAATATAAAAAACTTCCCGAATGATTATTTTTGTTGATGGTTGTTAAATTTTAGAAAAGTTTAATTTTTAAACTTTTCATCAGGTTTAAAGAAAAAACATGGTTGCCCGTTTTGATAAAAAATTATTTTTTTATTCAAATCGTTTGGCGCAATTTATGGCCACTAGAACACGATCACATGAGCGAAACATATTTGTCACGTGAAAACACTTCACACATTTTCAAACAGAAAAATATTTTTTTGAAAATTTGAAAATTTATAAACATCAAAGTTTATATCCTTCCCTGTGATATAAAAAAACCATCTCAAAAACAGCAAACCTCCATTCACTGAACAGTGGCTGAGAATTCTCAAGGTTTCATTACAGATGCAATAAACATTATAAAATTAAAAAAAAATTTCAGACTCCACAGAGATGAAGCGCCTATAAAATAATAAGAATGCAAATAAGATTGCAGTACTGGGCTTAAGGCCAGATAAAACTGTTTGGAATGAATTTATTGTGAATTTGAATTAAAAACGATAAATTTTACTTTCAAAATCGAAATGATTCTATGCTACCTTTAAATTCCGTTGTTTATTTGCAATTACTATAAACCAGTGTGATGAAAATTATTAGGGCCAAACGTTTTCTCCAAATATTTTATTCGATTCACTAGAATCCGCAAAAATTTTTATAAAAACTTCTCTAGACAATTAAATTTTTTTGTCTAGAATACATAAAGAAATTTTAATGCTGATGCGTAAACAACAGGGGTGGGAAAACTTCGGCTCCCGCTGCCCGCGTAGCTATGGACATTATAACCAAAAAAATAAAAAAGCAGCCACAAATCTTAAAAAAATTCCCTTCAGGGTCGAAAAGATTTGTTATTGAAGTACATATACGGCCCTTCAAAGGTAAAATAGTTCTCAGTGTGGCCCTCACAGCAAAAAGTTTGCCCACCCCTGGTATACCACATTTTATTTCACAAAATTGGTTACAGGTTTGAGAGTTAAATACGAAACGAATAAATCAAAACAAAATTTTTGGTAAAGAATAAAAAAAGTCTAACACGTACATCGAACTTATGAATAAATGAATGAATGAGATTGGAAAGAAGAATGGAAAGAAGAAAGTTCCCGTTGAATAAATTATGACAAAAATCTGGCAACTTCTCCTTCCACTTCCTTTCTGCGCGCTTCAAAAGTCAACAGCAAGAGCAATAAAAATGCATTACTTATGAGGCTCTCCGCCAGACCAAACTTCAGATTGTTGTAAGAGTAAAGCCGTCGTAGGTTACAAGGGAAAGGTTGAAAAGGTAGTTGTAGATTTAAGTAATAATAATGTAACATTAAGTAATAAAAGTGTAACAGTAGTAGTGTTAGTGTTAGCTAACTGTAGTATTTGAAATGGTTAGTAGTTTCATTAAGGTAGAATTATTGCTATCATCATTTTATGTTCATCTTTGTTCGTCAAAATTAAGATACTTAATTTTTCAAAAAAATTTATAACTTTTATTGAAATAATTTGCAAACTTGAATCTAGCAGCAGTAAACTACAAAATAAAAAAAGGTACTCTCAAGGAACAAAAATGAAGAACAAACGTCGAATTTTCAAAATTTACGATAGTTGCTGATAAGGAGACATAAAATATAAAAATACGTTGCAACTGTTTAAATAAGGCGTTTGTGTTGGCTGGTTGGTTAGTTGGTTGGTTGATTGATTGATTGATTGGTTAGTTGGTTGGATAGTTGGTTGGCTGGTTGGTTAGTTTGTTGGTTAGACAGTTGGTTTGTTAGTTGATTGAATGGTTGAATATTGGTTAAACGGTTGTTTGCTTGGATGGTTTCACCCTATTATTTGGTCTAAGATAATATTTCATCTTATAAATATGACTTGAAAGGAAGTTGTGTGTCAAGAAGGCGATAGCATTTATGCGCTGTCTGGCCTTTGCGGTGATGCTGTTGTGTTGTTGTTTGTGGTGTTGATGTTAATGATCGTATTATTGTTGGTGGTGTTATTAATTGTGCTGTCGTTGAATGTGTTGCTGATTGTGAGGTTGATTATTTTTTGTTTACTCAGTTTAAGATGTTGTTTATTTGGTGTTGTTGCTGTTGTTGTTATATTTACACAATTGTTGTTGAATGCAAAAGTTGACGTGTTGATGGCTGGTCTCTTGTAAATGAGGTGCGAACGTTTTTTCGATAGGTGATAATGTTGATCTCTGGGTGGTGATATGATTGGTGATGTTTCCTCATTGTTTATTACACATTTCGACGAGATGTTTGATGGCTTCATATCTAAATTCGTTCGTTTTTTAAAGGTGATGAATGACAATAATAACAACTGCTGTTTTATTGCTTTCTGTAGTTCTGTTGTTAATGTGATAATATTTAATGGAGATGACGTACAGACACACGCACACGCACCCACACACCCGCAAACACAAACACACAAGCACACCCACACACGAACACACACACACAAACACACGCACGCATACAGACATGCAGACATAGAAAAACATTTATTAATCATTAAAACAAACATTCGTGCAGCCCAGCGATTAAGTGTTTCTTCATACAAAAAATGCAGAAATATAGACAAACAAACAAACGAACGAACGAACGAAAGCACAACGGTACGGGCAAGCATTTATGCAACATATTGAAAAATAACCAACATGGAAAATTAACAATAAATAAAGCTAAACGTCAAATAATACAAATGATTAATTACAAATAAATAATCAGTTATTATTACTATATATCATTTATATCATTTAATAATAATAATAATAATAATTTTCTTTTTATCATTATTTTATAATGAAAAAGATTATTATAGTTAGGAATAAGCACAAAAATAAGAACATATGCTTTGGGTGTCACTACTCTTCTTATGTCATGTTATGTTATGGTTCGTTATGTTATGTTTCGCTTGACAAACAAAAACAATCAGACATCGTGAAAGAAGATTTTGTCGAAAAAAACCAAAATGTAAGCAAAACATTAATGTACCATGTCGTGTTAGTTCCAGAAATGACTCGCCTGGTGCCGAGCAATTAGAAAAATTAAAATGTAATCAAGAAAAAAAAATTTATTACTACAAAATTATCCATTTTCTAGTTAAGAAATCTATAGAATTGCAGTCGTTATTTAAATTATTCAGTAGAGAATTCTCTATTTTTTAATCGAAATGTGCTTACTGAAAAGAGAAATATTGAAAAATTAAACATAACTTGAATTTTAGTATTTCAAAAGTGGAATATTCATATGTAATCGTTGTTTATTTGATTGCATTTCAATCATAACACTTGAGTAAAGCTCTCTTTCAAACGCTCAAACTCTTCAGGTCTCAATAGATATCAGAGGAAAGTTGTTTTTTTTGAAAATTAAAATACACTAACTAGATCTGCACTTTATCAACAAAACGAAACGAACAACAGTAACAATAAACAATAGTTAAAAACAGGTGTGCAAATCATAAAATTAAGTAAAGAAGTTCATCACAAATTGAGATAAGCAACAAATTTGAAGTAAAAATATTTAAAGAAAGACAAACTGCAAAAAAATGTTTTGAAACAAATTTTTTGAAGCCGAAGTTTTCATAACTATTATCATAAGTACGTTTAAATCATCTTCGTTTTCGTCATCATCATCAAAACTATCACCATTTTGATTGTCACCCCACTTAACACCAACCTAACATCAATCTCAATTGTTTCCTCTATTCACCCATTCATTCCAACATGTTTTCCATTCTTCCAAAACTCGTTTCTCTTCCCATCCATCACTCATTTTACTCATTTATCACCATCCATCCATCATCATTCCATCTTTTCATCATTATCTCGATTTTTCTTAACAAGAATCATATCAATAAATGGATCACTTACATATATGCATGTATATAAATCTAGGCGATGTATGCTATGCATATAGATTCATTAATGATAAAAGTTTTTTATACGTAGTATATACTTACGAACTTGAACACACACACAAATAAACAACACACAAACACAACACATACACACAGACACACACACACTCTTTCTCCCTCTCTCTCTCTCTCTCGTCCATCTCAATGTTTATTTAATACTAAGAAATAGAAACAGATTAATAACTCGATGTAAAATGTATGAGTCAGCATAAAACATAGGATTACGACAAATAATTGACATACACATTCTAATGCACACACACGCACACAAACACACACACACAACTACGTGCACATTCACATGTATTTCGATACACTTCACATAAATAGAGTGGGAGACAGAGAGAGGACGAGAGAGAGAGAGAGAGAAAGAGAGAGAGATAGGGTTGAAGAGAAAGAGCGTAAGAAAGAGAGAACAAAAAAGAAAGATAGAGAAAGAAAAAAAATCAAAGTGGGAAAGAGAAGAAAGATAAAATGGGGAAAAATAAACAAAAAATGGAAGAATGGATTAGTTGGGAAAAGAAGCTGAGAAAAATAATTTTAACCGATCAGATTGATATTTTTTTATCAATTTTTTTTATTCACATCAAATCAATTTGATAAAAATAATGAGACGACGCGATGTGTGTGCTGGTGGGTGGTGGGGGATTTACTCTAAACTGAATCGTAACGTAGTGCACTGCTCTATACATTGCTAATTGTTAGAATTGGATAATGGCTGATTCAAAGGAAATGAACTGAAATAAGACATTTGGAATGAGATTTAAATTAAATTTAAAAACAATTTAAAAAAAAGTTAAACATTCATTTAGCTAAAAATTTGCGAAATTTAAATTAATTGTTCATTGAAAGCTGCTATTAAAACGACAGTAACTGACTTGGGAGCCATAGGAGAAGATTTTATCTCTTTAATTTCAAGTGTTTGTCGTCTTTCTCGTTGTTGGCTTCCATTGCATACATACATCCATCCATACATACATACATAAATACATACATACATGCATACATACATACATACATACATACATACATACATACATACATACATACATACATCCATCCATCCATACATACATAAATACATACATACATGCATACATACATACATACATACATACATACATACATACATACATCCATACATACATACATCCATCCATATATACATACATAAATACATACATACATGCATACATACATACATACATACATACATACATACATACATACATACATACATACATACATACATACATACATTATGGATTTGTTTTAACCTACGTACAAACATTCATAAATACGTAAATATTACGTACAAATCATGCAAATACATACCTATGATATAAGCATGAATAAATAAGTGTTAAAAATATGTACATCCATACGCTTCAGATACTGACTGCAACAACATATAACACGCAAACAAAACGTAATAATCAACCAACAGACATGTATTACACACACACACACACAAACACACACACGCACACACACAAAAGAACGGCGACCCCGTGCAAGCAAACACATGTTTACTTAGCATCCTCTTCCAAACATATGTCTGATGATTATTTCACTACGTTCGTACAAACAAACCCGCCAGGCAGGCAAATGAACCTCACAAATGACTTAATTGTGAAACATTTAGTATACTTATGCACTTATCAATATAAATATTCTAAATACCTATGTGCCGATGTGACAATTTTGAAGTTGGGAGAGTTATGTGAAGAACAGTTTAACGGTTGTTACACAATTTCTGTTGTTGAGACTACAATAAGTTCAATGTTTTGCTAAGAAATATACACCTTTCCTTTGTAAATGTGATAAAATGAACAAGTCATAATCATAAATACTTTAAGAGATTTGAGTTTTATATAATAATATTGTACAAATGATAGTATGGAAGCAGTGGCATATATGAAAATTTGTTTCAGCAAGCAAATAACGTTGGAGACAGATATATTTCCCGTGTTCGCTGCATTGATATATGATATTTGATCAAATTTTTTTTCGTTACAAACATTCTTCAGCAGTCTGAAACATTTTATTGAACTCTTTTTCTGTAGCGTGCTTACCAGCTTTTTACCCGGCCACTTCAAGCAGTTTTTTTTAACTGCAAAGACAGATGGTGTTAAACATGTACCCACGTGTATGCATTTTTTTAAACACTCAAATCCATTGAATTTTTAGAATATCAAATTTCAGTATCCAATTCAATTACGAATATACATTTGATTCAACTGCCACAACCCAGAAAAACATTTTGCTCTATCAAGAATCCATACGCGAAGCACTGCTACCGGCCACAAAATTTATGTGATGCGGTGCGTCCTGCAAGTTAATGGAGTGCAAGAAGAAGCAAGTGTGGAGTGTAACACTACCAAATTTAATTGTACGACACTCACAAACGCATTTAATTTTGCCACATGTCTTCTACGAGATCACGTTACTTGCAACATGGAACACCATGGCTATTTTTTTTATTTTAAATTTCGTGATAGTTTAATGCCGGTAGATAAATAAATAAATAAAAAGTTGTAGAGGCATTACAGCGTGGAAGTATGCAAATAAAACAAATAAATTACACAAATACATGGAAATATAGGCAGATATAAATATATAGGACAAGGAAAGCATGTGATTATACATAACGCTGGCGGATTAACACGTTCACTCCATCTTTATTCATCCTCTTCTCCACCACCATCATTGACAACAACAACACTGCAACGTAGGACATCATTTAAATGTGCCTTCTTAGCATGCAAGCAGACCTTGTTTTACAAAATTAACATAAAAATAATTAATAAAACCTTAAAAATTAATAAACATTGGAATGTGGCAAACGAGTGAATACGTTATCAATCATCTTACAGAGCAGGCAGATTCAATGATGAGACAAACAATAATGTCAGAAAAACCGAAACCTGGATATAAAAACAGCAGACATGAACGTAGCAAAGATAAATTAAATACCTACAAGCGCCCATCAAATTATATAAACACAGGAAACTCGCCGTATCAACCGAAAAAAAAATATTTGACGACAAATTTGACGGAAAACATCTGATGAAAACGTGGAAATAAAAAATAGTTCGGCGCTCTTATCTCATGCAAACACGTACATACAAACAAATACATACATACATACAGACACACGCAAACATACAAACAAACACATACATACAAACACATGCATACAAACTGAAACGCATAATCACATACATGTGTACACATGATTATACAGATATACAAATACAAACGTATAAATCCAAACTAGTTTTGCTTAATCTCACATACTCACGCACATACATCCAGCAAAAATATCTCAAACTATTTTTTTACGATCGTTTATAAAATTAAGCAATTAACAATAAATAAAATTGTTAAAAAAAGATAACAACATTTAAACGTATGATAATGAAATTTGTGCATGGAATAAACATTGCACACATAAAAATGTTTCTTACTTCTTTATTTGGAAGTTATTTTTTAAAATAACTTGCAGTGCAGTAGACAATAATTTAGTAGCGAAAAAATGTCTAAAATTACGAAATGTTTGGTTACGGAGATGTTGGTTTATGATTTCATTGCTGCTTGGCTGCACAACCGTGAGTGCTCATTCAATCAAATAAACTTCAACAACACAGTAACTATTATAATGAAAATATTAAAATATCAACACAAAAATTAAACCAATGAAAGTGGAAACTTGAATCAGCAAAAATTACAACAGTCTCCCATAAAAAAATTTTCGGACACGTCAGAAGTTTCATGCTTCAGTCGTCGTTTTTATAGAACGCACTGACCCGACGCAAATACTCTACGCAATGTTTAAGGACTATCAAACACCTTGTGGGTATACTGTGACACGCGAATAAACATAAAAAAATGTGTGTGAAGGTGAAGTTTGTGTGGTGTGGTGAGGTTCAGCCAGTAGCACAGGTGTTTAACTTCATGCAACTAAGCTGGCTAGTGGAAGGTGCGCAAGGAAAATTTTACAAGTTCGCAAATTGATTCGTCTGTTATGTTGAACATTTTTTTTTTAGAAACAAATCCGTTATTCTTTCAATTCTTTGTTTAATTTAATTTTTCATTTGTCAATTTCTTTGCTCATTCATACGTTAGTTTTTTCTTCGCTCTTTCATTTTTACATTCACTCACTCATCTGCCCCGAATGAAAAAGAGTTCAATTAGCAAAGGGACAATGCTCGGCGATACGTGCTGCCTATTCAGAGGTGCAAAACTCAACATCTCAAAACGTACGGAAGAACCAGAGGTACAAATTGTTCTGGAGTATACTCATTAATCTACCAGCTGTTGTATATGCATGTACCGTACCGATGTTTGCGTGTATGCGTGTGTTTGTTTGTGGCTAGAGCTTCTAAGAATAATTTGTTACAAATTCAAAAACCGATTACAATTGAATAATTTAAGAAATAAGTGATCGTACCTTTTTATAATTTTTAGTTTGTTTGATTGTCATCATTTTCATAACTCTTTGCATGGCTTATAACTTTGAATCTGTTTATGACACTCATCAATTTTTAAAACTCAAACATCGAATATTAATTTTTTAGGCAATTTGTTTAAGAAACGCATTAAATTTAATCATGCTATCAAATAAACATTGAATATATTCATTTCATTAGTTGCGTCAGCTCAGGATCTCATTGATCAGTACGAAACCTCTTCTTCGTTAAACATTCAATCACAAACTTCCATCTCACGCTCCAACCAATCGTGAAAATTAATTTTTTAAAATTTGATTGATGGTTGGATGACTGTCCAAAAGAAATCAACGACATCCAGCCAGATGAAGAAATGCGTTCGAATGAATTAAATAACATACACACCCATGCCAAAAATATTGTTTTCAATTTTTCATATGTTTTTATTTTGTCTGAAGAATTTTACGACTAACTTCTGCCCCGTTTAGACACATTGTGAACACGTTCATAGATGTTTGTGGAGTCCACCTCGGCCCTGTACAATGACCTTCCCCCCGTCGTCAGCTCATCAAAGATGGCCTCCATCGTGAAGTAGCATGGCTGGGGACGGTTGTCCTCTTTCTTGCTGTTGTTGTTCTTCCTTCTGCTCTTGATGTTTCTCGCCTCTCTCTCGCACCCAACACACTCATCACTCGCACTTCCCAGACTGCTGTGCACTCCATCAAAGTATTTCTCGTAGAGGATCGGCATGTACTTCCAACCAAACTCCTGCCGTAGACTTTCCACCAAAAATTTGCCCAGCTGACGGAAGGAACTGGTCATTCTGGTCAGCATTCGGAAGACTTCTTGTTTATCGTTGAAAGCCTTTGCAGCACTTCCGATTCCCGCGGATAAAATAGGAATGTTCCAGAAAGCTGCGTATCGAGCAATCGGTGCCAGTGCAAATTCGCATGTCGGTCCGAGGAAGGCTTGGACCGATTTGTTGACGTACATGTCTATTGCGGCAATGGGCGCAAACCGATCGCTACATTTCGAGTCGGCGTAGATGAGTTTGATGATGTATTTTGTGGCTGTTGTGGTTGTGGCTGTGTGGGCTGTAGTTGTTGTGGTTGCTGCTAGTAGTGTTTCTGAAGGTTCTAATGCTGATGTTTTTGATGGTGATATTTCTGATGAAGAACGAGATGGAAGTTTATCTGATGGCAACAGTGAGTTCTCAGATGGAGTCGATTGAGATGAGAACGAGGAGGAGGAGGAGGAAGATTTTAAATTATTTCGAGATCGTTTTACTCTACGAGAATGTTCTGAGTGAGTAGATGACTGCGAGAATAATGCAGATGATGACGACGATGGTGATGCAGATGATGAGAGTAAAGATGATGAAGACGAAGACAACAAAGATGGCGACGACGACGATTTGAATGGTGTTGCATGAATGGCTTTTTTAGAGATGTTATCATCGACCGCTCTTAAATTTACATTAGGCCTTTTGAATACGCTGGCATCATCGTATGTCTGATCTGCTCTTGCAGAATAGTCATTTAAAATTTTTTGATTGCCTTCGTTTTTTGGTGCGGCTGAATTATGAGCCACAGAACTCGTGGCGTCGTTGTTGCTGCTGCTGGGGTATGCTTTGCTGATTGCGTTGTCGTGAATGTTATTTTTGTTGTCGGGGCTGTTATCAGCTTCAGTTTTTTTGCTGTGGCTCATAGAAAGTCTATTATTATTATTATTATTATCATCATCATTATTATTATCATTATTATTATTATCATTATTACTATCCCAAATATCACGACCAACTTTATTTGATCTTTCATCTTTAGGTCCGTTAATACTCTTTTTGCCGGTCAAAGTATTATAATAATAACCATCACCATAATAATTATTATTGACATTCTCCAAAATGACGTCATCGTCCTTGCCACCATCGCGATCTTCATCATCATTGCCATCCTCACGTTCATCGTCATCATCATTGTTATTGAGAATGATATCATCATCATCATCTTCATCATCACCATCATCATCATCTTCATCATCACCATCATCTTCTTCTTCTTCATCATCATCATCTTTTTCTTCTTCATCATCATCCTCCTTAATATCGTCCACATTCCTCTTCAACCTAGTACTACTTACCGCAAATAATTTTTTAGCGTTGATTTTCTCGACAACATACTCGATGG
>NW_008705512.1:3387675-3390275 GCF_000326865.2 Helobdella robusta
CTTTGCCGATGTTCCTCTTCACTTTGTATACTAATTTCCTACTTCCTTTATTATCGCCATATTTATCTCTGGCATCATTATCACTCTTAGTTTTATAATTAAAAACGTCATCATTGTTATCATCATCCTTATCGGTCGTGATGTCATTTCCAGTGTTATCATTATTAACATCGTCATCGTCATCATCATCATCATCATCATCATCGAAAATGGCGACGCCAATTTTATTATTTTTATTAAAATTAATGTTATTACTGTTATTAGATTTATCATTATCATACTTTTCACTATCATCATCATCATCATCGTCATCGTCGTCGTCGTCGTCGTCATCATCATCATCATCATCATCATCATCATCATCATCATCATCATTCTTGCATCTATGATCGTCTGTCAGCCGGTTTTTAATGTCAAGATGTTTGTGACGGTTAACTATTTTGTGACCTGACGATGATGATGGCCACGACGACGACGACGATGATGACGACTGTGGTAATGTAGTAGTTAATGATGATGAAACTGAAGATGACGATGAAGATGATAACATGGGTGACGATTGTGGTACTGATGACGATTGTGTTTGTTGAGTTGGTGATGATAAAACCGTTTCATTTATATATAATAATGATGATGAAGAAGATGATGACAACGATGATGATAGCGATGATGATGATGATGATGGTGATAATGATGATGATGATGATGGCGATAATGATGATGGCAAAAGTGTTGAAGCTTGTGTTTGAGAATTAGCATGCTTATTATTATAATGACTATTCAAATATGTTGTTGTTGATGTCATTATTGCTGATGTTGTTGTTGTCGTTGTTGTGTTTTTGAGGTTGTACTGATACGTTGGTGTGAATAAAATGAAGAAAAGAAGCATAAATGACGTCACTGTTATGTTTTTAAATTCGTTTACGCGTTTTGTGGTTGTTCTTGTTGTGAATGATGTCATCATTGTTGCTGATTTGTTTACTGGTGTTTGTTTTAAGCGTTGTGTTTTTGTTGTTTTTGTTGATGCTGTTGTTGTTGTTGATGTTTCAGCTGATGTTGATGTTTTGGATAATGTTTTTATCGTTGTCGTTGTTGAGTAATTTAATAATTGTTTATTCAATGTTGTTGAAGTTGTTGTTAGAGTTGATTTTTGTTGTGCTAATTTTATTGGTGTTGTTGCTAATGGTGTTGGTAATTTTAGTTTATGTACGGTAGTTTTGGTGGTGGTTAAATTTTTGTCAGCTTTTTCTATTTTAGGACATCTCAAGTTATTGCCAACTGACGATCTAAGCACGTTTTTCGAGTCATCATTCAATTTGCAATAAAAACTTTCCGCCTTATTCGGGCAGACTTCTTTGAAACCTGTGACCTCTTTTGTTCTGCTGAAACTGATTTCATTAAAACTGTTGTTGCTGTTGTTGTTGCTGTTGTTGTTGTTGCTGTTTGTAACGTCGTTGTGGTTGTTATTTAAAACGTTGTTGTTGTTGTCTACTGAAATGATGTTTATGTTTTTGTTGTCGGCGAGAGAATGTTTGTTTGTATTTTTGCTGTTGTTAATATTGTTTAGAAAATGTCCGTTTATATTTGCTGTGCAGTTTATGATTTGTATGTTTTTGAAATCGTTGGTAACACTGTTTTTGTTTATCCTTAGGTTGTCGTTGTTGTTGTTTAACAGTGTCACAGTGTTTATAGATTCGTTTATGAATTTCGTCAAACAGACAGTATATATCGCGGTTTGAGTTGACGTTTGTCTGTTATTGTTATTTATATTTTCACCATCCTCATGGACAACATCGTAAAAAATATAATAACTTGTTACGTCATCTTTGTTATCAGTGACATCATCGTAGTCATCGTCATCGTCCTCATCACCATGGTTGTTCATGATGTCATCATTGTGATGGGTGAGGAACGTTTTGTTGTGTACTGCTTCGTTTCGTTGCCGGCGATTGACGCGCTGTGGTTTGTGCGTTTTGTTGATGCTAACAAATAAGCTGAATGGTTGTAGTAGCTGTGGCTGTTGTAGTTGTGGTTTTTGTAGTTGTGGCTGTTGTAGTTGTGGTTTTTGTAGTTGTGGTTGTTGTAGTTGTGGTTGTTGTAGCTCTGTGTAGCAGTGATTGTAATAATGCAGTTGGTGGTGGTTTTGATGTAGGTAATGACAGTGTTGTGTTTGTTTTGACTGTTTTAGGTACCGCCTATGCTGTTGTTTTTGTCCGTGTTTATGTTCAGTTTCCTGTTTACATTCAAGTTTTATTTGATGTAGTTGCTGGTGACATTTGTAATGTTGTTGTTTTTGATGTTGTGAACGTTTTGAGTTGAGATGTTGTTGTCGGTGTCGTTGCAAATAATTAACTGCCTGATTGTAATGGAATTCATGGGAAACTATTGAAAGTATGCGAGAAGATGCAGATGGTGGTGATGATGAAAATGATGACTTTGCTAATGAGGATGATGAGGAGGAGGAAGACGATAATGAGGAGGAAGACGATGACGACGATGCTGATAATGGAAAGAATGATAGCAAATAAAAATCTGCAGTCGGCACTGATGATATCATTAACGATGACGAAGATAATGATGATAGTGACTCAAGAAATATA
>NW_008705512.1:3390325-3448948 GCF_000326865.2 Helobdella robusta
TGATGAGGACGACGACGATGATGATGATGATGGTGATGACAGCGATGATGATGAAGATAATGATGAGGACGAAGAGAATGATAATGACGGGGATGATGATGATGATGATGGTTGTAATACTAACTGCAGACTCTGTTTATTTGTTCTTAGATCAATTGTTTGAAGACTAAAATTTATCAAAGTTAGCAAATATTGCAGAGAGGACGACGACGACGATGATGGTGGTGATGATGGAGGAAAATGTGATGAGGATGGCTGTGGTGATGATGACTGTGATGATGATAGTAATGAGGTAGAATGAGATAATGATGGTGCGTATGAGAATGATGATGATAGTGATGATAACGAAAGTGAATGTAATGCAATTGTCTCTTGCATCTTAAATCAACCTCGATAGCTTATTTGCTGAAGAAAAAAAGTAATTGTCGAAAGAAATGATCTTACTCTACTACAGCAGATATGAAAATGTAATAATCTTTGTTGTTGTGTTGCGTTGTTGTTGTTGTTATATTTGGCGTTAAGAATACTCTAGTGTAGTTGTCCTGTTAATGTTTTGTTATTGGTGGGTTGTTGATGTTTTTGTGTGATGGTGTCTTGTAATTTTTGTTGTTCCTGTATTAACGTTTTTTGTTGTTGTTGTGTTGTTGTTGTTGTGTTGTTGTGTTGTTGATGTTTTGTTGTTGTTGCTGTTAATGTTTTGTGTTGTTATTTTTGCTGGACTGTATTGCTAAACTGTGAAAAAGAGAATTGTCTGCTCTGTGAAGCAATATAATTGTAACCACGTCAATGAAACAAACTAGCTGCAGATCTAATCGCACAGAGGTTGTTAGTTTTTCCAGCAATTATATCGCCGCGATCCTACCCGACGACGTTTCTAATGGTAGAAAGTAATTATAAACATGTGATAAACATGTGAAATGATGAAATGATAATATCGTAGAAAATGTGTAATGATAAAGATGATGTGATGTAATTAATGTAGTAAGAATGATAGAATGATGTCAAGCCGATGTCGTTAAAGTTGATGATTTTACAAGACAACGTGACGATTATATCTCACTAGTTTTGGATATTTTGTAGCAATAGTTAGTTCTGGGACGTATCTGTACTTTCAATTCTATGTCTCGATAAATTGTCATAAATTTTTCATCAACCATGGCATCTGTGTCAATAGAAGTGTGTACCTGGAGACGATATTTCTACTGCTTTTTTTTACTGAAATAATTCTCATGTCATCTTCATGATGTGGTGCTTATAACAAAGGTGTCTTCTTGCGATTGTCAGTTTCAAATGTTTTACCAGATTTGGAGGTTATTATCAATGAATAATTTCTGATTATTAAAATACTTTCGATATAAAATTTTTAAAAATGACCGACTTTAATAGCGAAACGGACTGCAGAATAATGTACAACTTAGACATCTCTTATCGTTACATATATCCAACGAAACTTATTTGTATCCGAAAATTAGGAATATGATTAATTACCTTTATTAAAATCTTCATGCGTTATATAGATATTCAATATATATTTTATTCAATTTTAGAATGTAATGCTTAAAATAAAATTATTATCTAATTTTTAAGTTTTATTTAATTCAATTAACTATATGAAACAAGCACTATAACGAATCACAAAAAAATAATGATACTTTAAATAAATTTTGAAATAAATTGTTGGGATTTATTATCCTTTAAGTATTTTTATTTATAATATATATTTTTATTCATGTTATTATAACGACCAACTACAACAACAACAGATAATTCATTCATCCTTCCAAACAACCATCCATCAAATTTTTACAAAAACTACAAGTGAACTTTATTTAAAAGGAGAATTATTCATACAGCGACACAGTCTACTCGTGGCATGTATTTATATAGATTATTTTCATGTGTGTATATATATATATATATATATATATATATATATATGTGTGTGTGTGTGTGTGTGTGTGTGTGTGTATGTGTGTGTGTGTATTATGCTTTAATATATTATAAATTTATAAATATTTGTGTGTGTATATATATATACATATGTGTGTGTGTGTTTGTGTGTATATGTATATATATACATATGTGTGTGTATGTGTTTGTGTGGATATGTTAAAACCAAAACATGATGAGTGACACTGAACCGTCAAACATTAAGTAACAAATGGATTAACACTTTGTGTGTATATGTATGTGTGTGTGTGTGTGTGTGTGTGTGTGTGTGTGTGTGTGTGTGTGAATTAATATATTTGTTGTTGTTGTTTATTGAAATGATGTTAATGTTTTTGTTATCGGTGAGAGAATGTTTGTTTGTATTTTTGTTCTTGTTATAAAGATATGTATATGTTTCAAATATCTATATACGTTTGAGGAGTCGTATGTTTGTGTAAATGTGTGTGTGCATCAGTGTATGTATGAACATAATTATGTATAAGTATGTGTGCTTGTATGTGTACATAAGAAATGAACTTACTCTGGCTTCCTATGCCAAAAGATAAAAATTCAAAATAGCTCTGACAGTCTTACAGGCAATGCACCGGTTTTTGCTTGGGATCTTCCGACAACCAGCATCTTGTACTTCTGCCATTGAAATTTTTTTTTTGTAAAAATTTGTACCTACCCTTCAAAAGTAAAAAGTAACATCAAGATAACTTGTGAACTTGTGATGAATTCAAAAAGCGGCTTAAACACCACTTGACCAACAAGCCGCTGTCGAAAAAGCGCCTCAGAAGTTAGCTCACAAGTAGAGCCCTACAAATCTTCGATACGATACGATACGATACGAAACGATTAACATTCACGGTGGTATCCATATTATGAAAAATTAATAATAATAATATTTAATGATAATAATAATAAAATAATATATAAAATAAAAATAATCACATTCATATTCGAACCGCTTTGTATGTTCTGTTCTATTCAACTTATAATTGGGATTATTGATTGCTGTCTGTTTTGATATTGCACACATACAGATGTATGTTCGAGTGTACATGTTTATGTGTATGTGTATATATGTGTATACTTTTTAAGTAATTTTAAAATTTATGCAAAAAATTTTTTGATAAAAAATGTTTTTAAAAGTTTGGAAAAAAAATCAGGAAACACTAAAAAATTATTTTGAATAACGAAACAATAATTCACACACACGTCACATATCTGCCTAAATGAAGAGCAGTTGGATATTTATCACGTTCGGATCGATTTAACGTTGTACGTTTAGCACTATACTAGCTACCTCCTTCAGTTTCATGTGCAATTTATCATCCCGTTTTTGTAAGATTCAAAAACGAAAGTACTTTTTAAAAAGTATTTCATATTTCTATTGAATTATACTAAGTTATGCTATATTATATAGAGTTAAAATTCTAAAATTTTGAAGTAGTTCCATGTACGTCGTCGGTATTTATGATGAATGTCATTATGTCAAAACCTCTTCGCCTCATACCAAATCTCTATTCAATTAACTAACCTAACACGTCTCAATATGAGAAACTACAAAATTATAATTATTTGTGGATAATATTTACAAACAACATGTGTATTATTGTGTGTGTGTGGTGTTTGTGTGTGCGGTGTGTGCGTGTGGTGTGTGTGTGTCTAAATAACTAACACGTCTAAATATGAGAAACTTCAAAATTATAATTATTTGTGGATATTATTTACAAATAACATGTGTATAATTGTGTGTGTGAGTGTGTGTGATTTGTACAACTCTCAATGTAGTCTGCAGTATATGCGCGCGTGCACCATTAATTCAATAGCAATCAGCATGTGACTCCAACATTATCGATGTACCATTGTTCCCTATTTGGAGGGAAAATAATGATAATAAAAACAATTAATATTAATAAAAATAATAATAAAAGGATGTGTAACTGTTAGGCTAGCTGATACCTTTTTATTATAAATAGAATAATGTTCTGTACAACAAATTTTCTCTCTCACGTAATAACGATAAACACAAAACATAATTGTTTGACAAAGCATAAACACACACACGCATATATACGTATATTTACCCACGCATACACAAACACACACATACACAGTGAGAGAGAGAGAAAGAGAGAGAGAAAGAGAGACATCAACACAAACAACACAGAAAAAGAGAGAGATAGAGAGACACATTGTTTTCACTCGCTCTGTTCTAATAATGCAAAACTTCAACCGTATTCGTGATCAACATCACTTCTCGTTAGCAGACTAGTTATTTTTTTGGTCAAACAAATTTTTTCCTCACATAAGATAAAAGATTTTGTTTAGTTGTTCAGTCATAATGTGTTTTTTTGTTTTAAATTACATTTCAGCGAAAAATAGCATACCACACATCACAAAATCGATTTTTATTAACTTGATTTATTACTACCTCCCAGGAATATTATACTTTTAAATAAATTTTTTTACTCATTTCTTGTTTCTTCAGAGTTCTTTAAAAAATATGAAACGTCAAAAATGATGTTTTCTCTGCAGTGACATGCGTTTTGAAGTGCGTGCGTCTTGAAAATTTTTGAGTTTTTTTTTACTAACGAATTAACATAAAAGCAATGCTTGACATTTAAACGTCTTTTGACTTAGCTGCAGTTGTCAAATACGAAATGAAGAAATTTTTCCAAGGTATTTATCATTGCTCTGTTTTTTCATTTAATGAAAATTATTGATGAACTGTTATGAAACCATGTATCGTTACTCTATGTGGGTTCTGTTGAGTGCGTTATGTCAACTAGTAAATTATCAAATAATTAATGTTATAATATATTTTTTGACAAAAATATATAAGTTTTAATAAATATATAAGAAAAAGATGGCGATTTTTGCCTTAATGCAGACGTTTTAAAAGTTATAACATACTTCAAATGTTGCTAAGTTGCTATACATTGTTCTATACAAACTTATTTATATATGTTCTGCACGAGCAATATTCTTCTGTCCACGTTTGTTATCAGCTTTTTTTTATTTTAAATTTAACATTTCTGAAAAATCTAAAAAAACACATCTACTCGACAGACAATGAACTTACATTTGCATTTTATTTTACCTCTTCGTGCAAAATAAACCAGACATGGTGTCATTAAGTGTGGTCATTTATTTACACCTGGATGTGTGTGACACACGCGCGCGCACACCCACACACACACTTATATATAATATATAAATATAGATAAATATATAAATATATATATGATGTATATTTTTGTCCGTGCATATAAAAAGTTTTTAAAATGTAGTACTGATAATAATGGTCTTCGTTTTGAAATAAAAAATTGCGTGATGATTTTTTAAAATAATATAATATTGACTACGAAGACCTGCAGAAAAGATGTTTGCTCGTACGTACTTTTTGTACATCGTAATTTCATTGTTGTTTTATTATTTAAAAAAATATTTTATTATGATTCTTGTTATTTATGAATTATTATTGAATTAAAAACTTCGTCACAATATAAAGTGATCTACATATGAAACAATTGATGTTGAGATGTTTGCCTACCATGTGTGCATATTTTTCTATACTTCAGAACACAACACTTCAGAAATTACTCTTAGAACTCATTTAATTACTCTTAGAACTCATTTCTTATTTTAACACAGATGAATATGTATTAATAAAATTTTAAAAAATTATTATAAATTATACTATTATTTTTATAATTTTTTTTTATCAAAAAATGCATATTTCAGAAAGTTGGTAAAATTATTTGCTTGCTAACTTAAAGTTTCAACTACTCAAGATGAATGATATTGGATACTTATACGGGATAAACGAATGTCTCAATGATCTTTATGGCAAACTTAAAACAGATGTAACGATCAAAATGTAAACACACTCACGTACGAACGCAAACAAGCTCGCGCACGCACACGCATTTTTAAACTTATATTTCATCATGTGATTTTTTGCCAACTTTAATAATATTTTCGAGAGTTTAATTTTTTTATTAAAATTTATTGTTGTTTTAATTCAAATTTATTGTTGTCATGTTTTAGGAAAAACGAAAATGTTCAGCAAATACTTTGCCAACCAATTGAGTGGCAAGGTAGGGAAGCATGACTGAATACCTCTTCAAGTTCTGCCGTGTTTACAACGAAACACTCCTATCAGTCGTGTAAGGATATAAACAGGAACAACCAAACATATTTTTGTATAATGAAAAAAATGAAAAAAGAAAAACAATGCTAAAACATTTTCTGCGTTTTTATGTCAAAATTGAAAAAGTTGTTTATATGGAACGACATAAAAAAACGTTGTTATCAGTAAGTATTGGAACAAAAAAAAAGTTACTTATTATTAGAGCAAGAAAATATAAATCTAAAGCAATATTAAGAAAATTTGAAAAGGCAGACCAAGAAACTCCAGATAGTGTGTATTTTTTGCCAGCAACAACAAGGACAGCAGTAACTCAACCAGGGCTTCGAACCGGAACAGAACCGAAACCGAAAACCGGAAAAAACCGATATTTTAGCCGGAACGAAACTCGGAACTGAACCGAAATATTTTTTGCTTGCCGAACCAAAACCAAAAACCGGAACGAAAAAAATAACGTTCCGGTTCGAAACCGTTAATATATTTTTTATAACAAGCACTTCTATAAATAATTTTTCAAAAGTCTTTGTTATTTTTCAATGTTTGTATAATATCTTTGATCATTTGTAATCTTCTATTTTTATTCTTCGCCATTTTATTTCCGTTCCCACGTTGTTTATAATTGTGTTGGAGTTGATGAATTCAATAAATTGCTCAAAAAGAATTTATTAGCGCGCTCCACCACGTAATGTCAAAGAAATTCACTTTTCATTTCTTGTCTGGAAAATAATTAATTTTTTTTCGCTAAGTTTCTTGATTATTGCATTCAGAATTATTTGTTGCGGAATTTTTAATTTAAAATTTTTTTATTAAAATTGAAAATTAATTTGTCTTCTTATCAATAATTTTACATCATTTTATAAGTGTTCTTTACTTTGCTTTACAAATTTGCGCCAGTAGGATTGTGATGACCATTTACAAAATTTAATAACTTTGATGGGCAAAAACGTTTCCCGGAACTGAAGCGATAACCGGAACCGAACCGAACCGAAATTTTATCTGGAACGAAAACCGGAACTGAACCAAAATATATTTTGTTAGTCGAACCGAAACCGAAAACCGGAACGAAAAAAATTACGGTTCGAAGCTCTGAACTCAACAGAACACCAAAGAAAGCGTAAAAATATAAAAAATTACTATGTTGAAACTCAAAGGTATCTCAACTTGAAACACTAAATGTATTGAAGTGTGCCCATTAGGACATTGTTTAAAAGTTTGTTGCTTAACATTGTTTAACTATTACCAGATAAATTAAGTCTTTCATTATAAATCTATTGTAACACTTTGAGAACATTTATATAGCGCTTAACGTGTAACTACTAATTTCCTCTCCAATATAAGGCAGCGATGAATGAAGCCAAGATTGTGTCGAGAGCTCTTCAGCCATGCCTGTTGGACATTATTAGTTTTCCTCTATCAGATCAGACATCACCGAAACAAAAATCATAGGCCTTTACACATTGTAAGAAACACTCACACACATGTGTAGATTACAGAAAGAAACATTAATATATATCACGTGTGTGTTTGTTTGTGCATCTATACCCTATACCCTTGTGTGTGGGTATATGTGCGTGAGTGTATGTGTTTGTGTGTGTGTGGGTATATGTGTGTGAGTGTATGTGTTTGTGTGTGTGTATGTGTATGTGTACGTAACTCAGATTTTAAGTAACATTATATATAATAAACATTTATGGTTATGATGTTTGCTTATCCTCTGATCCCGCGTTCCTGATAGATGTAATGCGATCCCATTAACACGTTAGGAAAACATCAGTGATGATGACAAACCATCATCATAGTGTTTTTATTGGAAAAAATCTGTCATCCATGTCAACGTCGTCATCATTATTATCAGTATTATCATTAATATATTATATCTTATATTAAAAATATATATTATATTAAATCATTATGAAATCTTATCATCATCATTTTAATTTTTATTAGCCATTTTTACCATCGTTGTTGTCAACATCCTTCTAATCACTATCACCGTCATAATACAGTCTTATCATCCAAAGCAATATCTTGTTTATCAGCATCATCGTCGTCATCCTCACCATCATCTTTTTCGTCATCATCTTTTTCATCATCCCCATCATCTTCTTCATCATCGCCATCATTATCTTCCCCTTCTCATTCTTCATTCTCATTATAACCCACGGAGCATATACATTTTTATACCAAATTTGTCTCGTTCAGTTTCGTTTATAAGAAATAACGAAAAAACAACTTTGGCATTAACAACTTCAAAAAAAATGTTCACCAAATAAAAACAACAGACAAAATCACCCATATAGAAAGAAGTTGGAAGAGAGAGAAGTTGGTCCATAATTAACGTGTGATCACGACAGAAGGTTTACAGAAGGTTCTTTGCAATCAAAATTATTCTTACATAAAAAAAATTGAAAAAAATTGTCTAAATGTCATTGTGGAAAGTCAAGTAAGTTTTATTTCCAAAAAATTACTTTCATTCTCAACAAAATCTGGACAAAATTCACATAAACATTGACAGGACGCTTCCAACCTATTAACAGAATCACAAAACATGTTGAAAACCAAACACCACCAAAGCCGACCAGCGTACTCTTCATCCAATTAAATTGACTTATTTGAATTTTGCGGCTTAATTATGCAGATTTTTTGACAACCTTCTGTTGTGACCACACGTTATTTATGGACCAGCTTCTCTCTCTCTCTTTCTCTCTCTCTCTCTCTCTCTCTCTCTCTCTCTCTCTCTCTCTCTCTCTCTGTCTGTCTCTTTTTTGCTCTTTCTATGTATGAGGCTGTGTGTGAGTGAGTGTGTGTGTGAGAGAGAAAGAGAGAGAGAAAAAGAGAGTGAGAGAGAATTTAAATGCAAATATCGAGTCAGGCCTGCGTGTTTAATGAATAAATAACGAACCCGAAACTCTCGAATCTTCGCACAACTAACTGAACTAGCCACCCACTCGCCCTACTCTGCACACAGCGCCAGGGGCTTCATTCATTTAACTGCATACTATTTGTTAACATTTCACTTTCGGTTTACATTTGATGGTGGAATACATTTTTGGATTTTACGTGGCGTTAGTTTAAAAATTGAATGAGTTAAGATTTAAGACAAGTTTTTGTTTTCTGAATCCAAACAACACATCCCATATTTTTTTCTTAAAATCATCATCAGCAGCATCATCATTTCCTTAATCAACATCATCACCAGCTTTGTTATTATCATCACTTACACCATCATCATCATCACCACCACCATCATCATCATAACCATTTTCGGAATCGTCATCATCTACATCATGACATCTTAAATTCATGCGCCGTTGAGTCAGATAACAAATTGTCATCATCATCATCACATCGTCATCACATCATAATTATTATCATCAATGTTGCTTTTTTTTTTACAAGCACACCTTTGTACTTACATTCATATTTCATTATTCATTCATTTCAATCGCTCAAAAAAATTTCGTACAAAGGAACAAATGAATAAATGAATGAATGAATTAATTAATTATTAATTATTGAGTGAATGAATGAAAGCGTAGTAAAAAAAAAACAAAAAAACCAGCAAGCATCATTATCGCCACCACCACTCGCACCGACACCGACGCATCTTACCGTTGCGTGACCGACCTCTGGATAAAAAATCTTTAAAAATAATTCCCTGCTCATTAACGTTTCCTTCGTTCGTTACCAACAATTTGACGAAATGTAAACACACAAACAATGAAACGTACACACACACATACACACACACACACACACACACACACTCATACCTACATAGACACACACACATGCACACTTTCATACAGACACACACACATACACGTGTATAAACGCACACATTCACATACAAACACACATTCACATATTCACATACAAACACACATACACACATTCATAAATTCATATTTTTAATAACACAACCATATAAACAAAATTAACGTTACTTTTGTATGTTATTTCCGAATAGGTACAATGTATCTAGTAAATAACTGCACAGCGGAATTTATTTGAATTAAGTTATTGCTAAAAAAAATAGACACACACACACGAACACGCACGCACACACACACACACATAAATATATATTAATATATATACATACGCAACACATATATAAACAAATATGTACACATACATTCATGTGCATACATAAGCGCTGTATAAATTAACAATGATGATACACAAACACTAATTACGTACATGTATGTCACATTACACCATAAAAACATGGCAAATTGTTATAGTAACCCCACATCACAGCACAGAAACGTATACAAAGGGTTTTTTTCTGCAACCTATAAAGCCATAGAACAAACATTACACTAATGTAGGATGCATGCACATTGCACAACCAGAAAGCAAGGTATGCCAGTCATTATTAATAATAACATCAAAGAAATCTTTCATATGAAACATTTTGAGACGATTGAATTTTCACCATCATTATCATCATCGTCATCATCATCATCATCATCGTCATCATCGTCATCATCATCGTCGTCATCGTTATTGCTTGCTTTATCGCAAGCGGTATAAATATATCATGTTCTATAAGCTGTGTTTATATTGAATAATGGATTAATATTCGTACACTCGTGCACACACGCACAAACATACACACACATACACATATACACGCGCATTTGCATACACAGACGCACCACACACACACATATTTATATACACACAAACACATATGCAACATATTTTGCATAATTGTTTATGCCTAAACGTGCCTATATATAATTTATACAATTGCATTTACAAATGCTATACGAATCGTCTTGGTGGCTGGTCTCAATTTCTTTATCTTTATAGATGACAGCCGTTATTTTTACAATCATTTGTTTCCATTACCATTCTTTCTTGTTTCATCATCACCATCATCCTCACCACATCATCATCATCATCAAATCACCATCATCACCATCATACTTACCACATTATCATCATCATCACATCATCATCCCACCATCATTATCATTACATCATCATCGTCGTCGTCATCGTCGTCAGCATGTTTATTCATTAGCGATCACTATAATTTATCATAAGTTATCAAAAAATTTACAGATTCTGGAATAAGAAGTTGTCATGAGACTGATGACAGCAAGGATGGCGATGGTGACGATAATAATGCGAACACAAACTAATATATAATAATTGTAGGTTTTTAAAAGTCTCAACAGAAGTCAATTTTGAAAAATGTCAAAAATCCAAAAGCACGGTGACGACGTTTCCCTTTAAAAATGTTTCACACATTACATAATGGAATATTATTTAATTCATGGGAATATTTTATGAAACTATAAAAGCGCTGCTGTATTCAATAAAGGATGATATAAACATCTCGTTAGCTGACTGACCCTTTACAATAATTCACGGATTAATTTCAAGAGAGGCGCTCAAAAAATTCTTGGTCCTTGATCAGTAATAGTAGTAGTAGTAGTAGTATTAGTAGTAGTGGTAGTAGTAGTAGTAGTAGTAGTAGTAGTAGTAGTAGCAGTAGTAGTAGTAGTAATGTAGGAATAGTAGTAGTAGTAGTAATGTAAGAGTAGTAGTAATGTAGGAGTAGTAGTAATAGAAGTAGTAATGTAGGAGTAGTAGTAGAAGCAACAGTAGCACTAGTGCACACACACTCTCTCTCTTTTCTCTCTCTCTCTCTCTCTCTCTCTCTCTCTCTCTCTCTCTCTCTCTCTCTTCCACAAACACATACGCCCACACGCATTGAAATGTATGAATAATATTTTTTCTGATCAATAAGTACCAAGGTTTGATTCAAACTGTTGCTCTATCTATCGCATATCTATCTACCACACACACACGCGCACAAACACATACACATACGCACACACACACGTGTTTGCATGTTTTTTGAATCTATTTTTTTATATTTCCGCAGAGGGCCTTATTGATAGCTTCGTTTTTATAAATATCTTATTGCGGATTTTATTTGTATTTAATTATTTTAATAGCATAATAATAGCAATAAGCAAATAGCAAATAATTTTATTTTATAAACTTTTCAAATTTTTAAGAGATTTTCTTTTGAGAGCTCGCTGTTGAGCCAAAATATCACATTAATCATCTGGATTAGATTTCGTTATTGGGCAAACAAAATTTGTTTGCACATTCGTATCTTCAAATTTAATCTTTCAAACTGTCATTTTAAAGTATTTCATATCTACGTCTTCTCTGTTTCCATCTTTTTAACTTTTCAAATATTTTAATTTTTTTAAATTTTATACACTGTTTTGTAAGCTCCAATGCTCAAATTATATCTGAAGTGACCGTTGTCTGATGCATGGTACCGCATAACGCACCGTCGCTTTGCACCTTCTTCACTGGCAGTTTGCATCGAGGCATTGAACCGATGACTTCATACCTCAGTCATTATCATATTTTTATCACATCATTGTAGCATTTTTACAAAAAGTTTCTAATCTATCCATTGTCATAAAACTCTTCATAGTGAATAGCAAATTGTGTTTATTCATCACAAAATCATCTTATCATCGTCACGTCATTACTATTATAACATTTCAACGTAGCTCGACCTCTCGTCATTTCCTCATCGCCATCATACAACTCTGAATGAAATAATTTTGACATTGAAATCACAAATAGGTGCAATGCAAGATTTTCTTAAATTTCACTATTTAATTTGTAAAACGATATCAGCTCTTTGATAATATTATAAGTCAGACAGACACGAGAAACATGAAACCTTTGGAAAGTTATCAAACTTGCCTGCTACCTAGCGAACATTTTCTTTTTGTGCTGTCAATACTTTGTGCTCGGTAGAGGATTGTAAGAGTAACTTGATGTTTCGAAAAATTTGCTACCAGTCTAACACGGAACAAGTTAAATTTAGAAAATTGCAACAATTCATATTTGCGAAACTTTTTTTAAAACTTAATTATTTGTTATCACAACAGCAATGAATGATTACGATTATTATCAGCGTGCCGACATCATATGTATTACAATATAACAATTCATTCATTCATTCATTCATTCATTCATTCATTCATTCATTCATTCATTCATTCATTCATTCATTCATTCATTCATTCATTCATTCATTCATTCATTCATTCATTCATTCATTCATTCATTCATTCATTCATTCATTCATTCATTCATTCATTCATTCATTCATTCATTCATTCATTCATTCATTCATTCATTCATTCATTCATTCATTCATTCATTCATTCATTCATTCATTCATTCATTCATTCATTCATTCATTCATTCATTCATTCATTCATTCATTCATTCATTCATTCATTCATTCATTCATTCATTCATTCATTCATTCATTCATTCATTCATTCATTCATTCATTCATTCATTCATTCATTCATTCATTCATTCATTCGAAACAATAGCAGGTAAATATAAAAATTAATTAGAAGATCAATTTGAGAAGAGGTTTCAAACATAAATAACATAAACATATAATTTAGTTTCTGGTTAAATGAATGTTACCATCACATGTTTTAATCAACAAATTTTTGTATTGTTTTTTTACAATTGTTTATTGGCGAAGCCAAACGTACATATGAGATTGAAAAAATTGTGAAAAAAATTAGAAAAATAACTCTACCGAAGAGAAATTTAATCAACAAAATGAAAGAAAAAAACAAACTTATGTGCTGCACTTCAGTCCGTAGTTCTCATTCAATTGAGGATAATCAAGTTACAGGGAAATATAAAACGGTATAATTTGATTGTAGTGGAAGGGTGTTTGTTTAAGGGTAAAATAATATTGTTTTGATTAAAAACGGGGAGAAAATGTTGATATCATCATCGTCAACTTTTCTCCTCTGTCGACGTCACCATCTTCATCAGCGACGTCACATCCTACTCATCAACATTATATCACCAATATCGTAATGATGAAACATGACATCTTGATCTATATTATTGTCATCTTCATTAAAATATCCACCAACATTCACATATTTTGTTATTTTTTCATCATCGTCAATATTATCATTGTTAAGCATATTCTCCATCGCCATTTCATCATCATCGCCATCGTTATCGATGCTATAAGCAGAGAAACTAAACTTAAACTCATTCAGAAAGCGGCTGACATGTTCGAAATTCTTGGCATCAACATCGAATTATTTTTTTTTGGAGTTCTGGCAAGAGTTAAAAAATTAAAAATTTTTTTTTGAACGATATCAAGCTTAACCCAATTTAACTGCTTATGCGGAATTCTTTCAAACCGTAATCTCCAATTAAAAAATCAATCAAGGTATCTTTATCTCGCAAAAAACTGCAACCATTTATATATATATATTACATAGAAAGGAAGAGATAGAGAAAAAGAAAGAGTGTGAGAGAAAAAGATAAAGAGTAAGAGAGAGAGAGAGAGAGAGAGAGAGAGAGAGAGAGAGAGAGAGAGAGGAAGGGCGATAAAGTGTAAAGTAACAAAACTTTATATAAAATCATAGTAAAGGTTGGCGCTAATGTAGAGAACTTTTCTTGTTGACACATTTTTGAATGAAAATTAAGTGACGAGTATGAAATTCTTATATAATATTTTTTAGTTTTTTCCGATTTGATTTGATAATATAATTTGTGCTTTTTACATACCACACTACATGCATATTTTTCTCTTGTTATTTGCCAAAAAGTTTTCAATATTACTGATTAAGAGTGATTTATACTAATGTTTAAATCTTGAAAGTCGCAAAATTTTGGGATATGAAAAGTTTTGTCATCTCAACTTTGTAAATCATTTGAAATGTGAGAAGTTGCGATCGAATTTATGTTTCTTTTGTGACTAATGGACATCCGTTTGAAAATTTTTAACCTGATTATTTTTGACTATTTCTGAAATGAATAAATAAAGTTCACGGAAGAAGTAAATTTAATTCAAAAATTTCGACAAATTTTCTCCTTATAATCAAGACAATTTTAAAATTTTTAATTTATCTTCAATTTATACCTGGAATGAAAGTTTCAAGTTACGTTAAAATTAATCACAAATTTGATACTCCATCATTTTGACGAGAGACATATATGTGTATATAATTTGTGTATAATTTTCTTTGCTCGCAATTTAAAAGCATTATTTATTTTGCTGAGTAATCATAAATTTTATATCAACTTTAAAATTTAAAAACAATTTATTTTCATTTTATTATTTTTTATTCAGTGTTCAATGCTAAAAGCAATTAAGGAGATTTCATTCTATAGAACAGTTTTTTTACTCAATTACATCCACAACTTTTGAAAACAAACTCACAATTAAAAAACAAACGCAACCAAAATTTAAAACAAGAATAAATATGATGATGATGATGACGATGATGACGACGATGATGACGAAGATGACAAAGAATGATAATCACGATGATAGCGTTTGCAATGACTAAAACGACCATGTTTCACACAATAAAATTGGAAAGATTGGCAACCTTATAATTTTGGAAGTCTTAAAAATTTGCACGTTCGTAATAAATCAATTTGGCCCATGGCGTGCCAATTGCATTTGCATATCGATTGAAACTCCCGATGGAACTTAATTTCATATTATGTGCGTGCTTGTGTGTGTGTGTGTGTGTGTGTGTTCAATTACATAAATGAACAATAACGGTTACAATTTTACGAATAAATTTTAATAAAAACTCATATTTTTTTTTTATTTCCATTTTCTTCGTTTTAAAATTTTAAAATGAAACTTCGACAATTAAATAAATTTAATAACTATGTAAATCATAGCATTAAATGTTTTATAATATATATGTACATATATAATAAACCAAACTTCAAAAAAAAATATTCAAATATTTTTATATTGTATATTCATACTCAAAATATTCTTAACATATGTACCATAAATAAGCTAGAAAATCAACAACAACAGCAAACACAACAACACAGCATAAGCAAGGGAATTAGCAATGCCATATCGCAAACATAAAACAACACAACATCAACATTTGCAACGACACGTAACAGTTAAAAGAGCGGAAACAACACTTTAACTGTATATCTCAAAATTTTATTAGTAAAAAGAGGTCACCGCCTATCACATAAAAATTCGAGTAATGCGAGCTTCGCAATTTTTTATGTGCACTGTGTGTGTGTGTTTGTGTGAGTGCGTGTGTGTAATTGTGTGTGTGTGTGTGTAATTGTGCGTGTGTATGTGTGTGTGTAATTGTGTGTGTGTGTGTTTGTGTGAGTGCGTGTGTGTAATTGTGTGTGTGTGTAATTGTGCGTGTGTATGTGTATGTGTAATTGTGTGTGTGTGTGTTTTTTAATGTTACAATAATCTCATCCCAATCCTAATCAGTAACCAAAATAACATCAAAAGCAACAGCACCAACAACATTACATCAACAGTTCCAACTACAACAACAACAGCAACAGCAGCAACAACAACAATAGCATCATCAACAGCAGTCAAAACAGGACAACAAACCTAACCGGCATACTTAGCTCCAATTTGTTCGGTTAGTATTTGATTGGTGGAGTCTTCTACATTGATGGAACTGACGTCCAGGTCGAGCGGATAGTTGTAGAATTTGTTCGTGTCAAATATGGCGCTGCTAGTGTGGTAGCAATAGCTGTTGGTGGGTGAAGTTTGGATTAGGTTGTCGGTGATTAAACCTTATTTTCTAAGAAAAAATTGAATTCAATTTTAAATGTTTCTTAAAATTTAGTTTAGTTTACACGTCAAAGTTGATTATTGAGAAATTGTTTAGTTTTATATTTTTTATTTAAATAACACTCTTCATATTTTACGGATGATATCGTTTTCTTTATCAATACGTCATCGTCGTCGTCGTCATCATCGCCTTTGAAGCCAGTTTTCTTTAGTAAAAAAAACAGAAAATGAGATTTCATCGAACCTGTCAATCAGAAAAATTTTCATCGCCCCATGTAGCTAACCTAGGTCATTAAAAAGTCAAAGTTTATCTCTTTAAATTTTTTTCACCAAGTCTGCCTACAACTTTTTTTATAGATGAAATTAGAAAAATGAGAACCAAAAACTTAGACATGTGATTGTATTATAGTATTGCACATAGTATTTCTATTTTAACTTTGGTTTTTACTCTACAGAATTCTGACACTCAGTCTATACTTTTCATCTTTCAAAATGCCCAATCCATCTTAATCTTTTATTCAGGGGCTTACTTCAACACGCATTCTAAACATTAAAATTTTCTCAACACTTCATAACTTATTTGTTAAATCAAATAAAAATAATGTTTGTGAATTAAGTATGTAATTTTGTGAGTCATAAATTTGTTTAAGCCTATGTTTCTCTAACTAAACCATTTTGTCCAGTTCTTTCTTCTTTGAGGCCTAGGTCATTTTGTCATAGTTCGCTTGTGAGGTACGTCATTCTAAAACATTGATTTTTTCAAATTTTGAAAATTGGATAATAATGGACGAGTATTTTACGTTTGATTTTATTTTTAAATAAATATAATAGCGTAGAACTGATAATATTTCAAAGAAAATTGCAAAAAAATTAGATTCTTAAACTTGAAAGAAATACTAATCAGAGTTTGAAGTATGGTCAGATGAATGTGACACTGCAAGCTTGAGTGCTTTTGACAACTGTCCGCATTATTTTAATGGGTGTGTTGAGCTGAAGTGATTAGTTCTATTTCTTGTTAGTTTAATTGGTGTAGGAATCTTTTGAAGTTATAAAATAATTTTTTTTTGTCAAATTGAAATTTCAAATAAATTTGGTATCAATTAATATTTCGAATTTTGTTTGAAGAGGTTTCAAATGATTGACAAATTTTAAATATAATGAGAAAAAATTGTTTTAATTCGTCGTTTTTTTCATCTTTATCACCTCTCTCTATCCAGTTGTGTGTGTGTGTGTGTGTGTGTGTGTGTGTGTGTGTGTGTGTGTAAGTGTGTGCGTGGTTTGTGTATGTGTATGTGTGCGTGTAAGTGTTATTAATCACTTTATTGTTTTTAATGGTTCAGTGTTGTTGTAAAGATATCGCGGAAAACAACAAATCACATTCGTGAAGTCCTTGTGTAACTTGTTGAATATCATCACATTTCAACTACTACGAAGTGTTAAAAATCGGGTTTTGAGGAGGTTGATGGTCGCCAATGTCCCGAAAGGAGAAGGCACGAGAAAGAAAGAAAAAGTGTTGTTGTAATAATTTATTTTTCTAAAATTATCAATGTTTTTCTTTTTCTCCTTTGAATGGCACAGCAAATTAAACTGTCATTTCAAATTCCGTCATTGTCAAATGCTTACAGAAACTATCGAACCCAGCCCCACTACATCGTCATATCGAATGTGAAGAGTACATCCATTCCGTCAATATTCAATATATTTTTCATTGATTGAAACACAATCGCGGTTTTTATTTGGTATTAGAATTGTTTAATTTAATCATTCATTTGTTGGTTTGTTTGTTTGTTTGTTTATATAATCAATCGTTCGTTCATTCTTTCATTGATTTTGTTCATTCATTCTTCTGTTGAATGATTTATGTACTTATCCATTTTTTCCAATCAGATCTAAACTTTTTTTAGAGGATAACTTTCATGATATCCAACAAAATAGCCTGATCAGAGCTCTACCTATAGAGCACTAACTACTGACACAACAAACAAATCACACACACACAGACACAAACACAAACAAACAAGCAAACTAGTTGTACATGTCGTTGTCAATGTTGTTTGCACATTTTCTGTCAATGATGTAATTCGTGTTGTTGTGGCTGACTTTGTGGCTGCTGTTGCAGCTACTGATGTTGTTGTTGTAGTTGATGTTGTTGTTGTAGTTGATGTATAGGAAGGATATTGCACTGTGGGTTCATTAGAGCATGGTGAATGGACATCTTTCTATACGTTTATTGGACTTTTTTAACGCGCCGGCTTTTTCTTATGTATTAACTAACAAATGTTCTTGTATTATTTTTCAGATAATGGCTCTAGTTAATTTCACGCCGATCATACTGTACATCTGGAATTCATCTTTTTGTTGCCGTTATCATAATTTTAAAAAAGATTAATACATTTTTGTCGTTGTATCAAGAATGTTGTTTTTATTTGTTGCCACTTGGTTTTATAGCAACATTGTACGTACATAGTATATAAAATAATTTACATCACAAGATATTATTTGATTAGTACTCTTTATATGGCTTGAGTTAATATAGTTATATAAATATGCCTCTTTTTAGGTGTATGTGTAAGTGCATATATATATATATATATATATATATATATATAAATATATACATATATATATGTGTGTTTGTTAATTGTTATATTCACTTCTTTAGTTTTGTGGCATATTACACACACATTCACTCACACACACACACACACACACACACACGCACGCACACACACACATACTCAAACACTTTTATTTGAGAAAATTTTTCATAGGTTTCTAATGGACTGAGTAGAATTTATGTTTTTTACGAACATGTACATTTATTTATTAATGCGAAATATTAGTTTGCGTTTTGTTGTTTGAAAAATAAATTCACTTTTTAAATAGAAAACTTAACTTAAGAAAGCTTTGTTAATTATTCAAAGTTTGGGATTGACATTTGGCGTTTGTAAGGCAAGCAAATAAACAAACACACACACACACACACACAAACACACACAAACACACACACGTACACGTTGTAAATCTTGTCAAGAAATGATGAAAGTATTGAATTTTCATTATATTCGGTATTGTCAGTTTTAATTTTGCGTTCCATACCACAAGGCACTTAGTGAAGAAAATTATTTTTCAAATATGTTCATCAACAATTGAAGAACCAGTAAAACACCTAACGTTCACAAATTTGTACTTGAAAATCTGATGAAAACACTTAATATTTAATGGCCCTGGCTCATATTAGTACATATTATTATGTAGATGATAATTTAGGTTAGGAGGTATAAGTAAATATAAGTTATATATAAATATATGTTAAGGTATGTATTTGTAATGATAGTTAAGTTATAATAGTAATTCACGACGAGACAGCAAACTCACAGACATAAAGTAGCTTAATATAAAATAATAAAATGTATTAATCAGAACATATAAAACTTTGTATAATAAGAATGAGGTGACATACAAAAGGGACTGACTGGTTAGAAGGAGTTAGAAAACTAGTTAAGCTCTAGTTAGAAGGAGTTAAACAACTAGTTGAGCTCTAGTTAGAAGGAGTTAGACAACTAGTTAAGCTCTAGGGAGCGAGGTCTGCTGGTATTTAATAGGCGAGCACATAAGTTGAGAGGAGAGTTATCCTAGTTAAGTTAGAGTTATCTTTTTAACACGCTTAAAGCTCTTGAACACTGTTCATACACTTTTACACATTATTATTTGCGTAACTCTTCATATTTTATATTTTAATTCTCAATTTTAAGTTTTGTTTTTTTACTTCATTAAAAATAATAATACAAAATTACAACTAACAATTAAGCAATAAAAATATTATTAACAATAATGGGTGAGTCATTTCTCGTTCGATTTCAATTATTAAACTTTATAACATTTTGAACACTAACTAATACTCAACACACGTGTCACCAATTAGTCATCTCTCTTTATTATATGTACATGAACAATGTCGACTTATTCAACGTTGAGCGAGCGAGTTTACAGAAACAGAAAGATTTTCCCCAAGAACAAACGATGTTGTTCGTTCAGTAACCGTCGTAAAAGGGTGAAGAGCGAGCAATATAACAATATTTCAACGTTAGCTACCTAATTTAAGCCAAATGTTTTACGTGCTTTATTTTTTACCAAAATATTTTATTTTGAATTTATCGAACAAATGAAAAATATTTTTGTGAAACATTTTTCAGGCAATGTTTTCAACATTTGATTATATTTCTACGGGGCTTTTTGTGCATTGAATGTTTCCATCAGAATTTTACAACTGATTTTATTAACAAATAGTTTTTAGAGTTTCTCAAATTAAAGATTTTTTTTTACTATAAAAAATACAAATATTAATTTAATATCCGTCTATGTGGAATGAAATTTATCTAAATATTTTGATTTTAATTTAGAAACTGTTGGCCCGCGTTAAGGATTTCGTTATCTAAATTGCTTTTCAGATCGTATCGTCCAACTCAAAATTGACATTTTTTGCATTTCCTGCTTCAAATTGATAACAAATAAAACTGAAATAAAATGAAATAAAAAAGTCAATCTTATTCAGACTTACTTTACCTGCAAGTAAAACTCGGTATGAATCATTAGATGGTGGTTAAAAAAGTTAAAGGTCAAGGTTAAAGATCCTAGGTTCAGAGGAGCCAGCAACACACAAACAGCTCATATGAATACACACTAAATGACGCATCACACACGAAGCATGTGATAGGCCGAGATCATTTTGTCAGATTCGAACCAGGTCACTGCGAAACAGCACTTGGCGATCTTAACCACTGGCCTATCAGACGGCCCTAAATAGAAACAACATCAATAGACTCGACAGCAGGACACGCAACAGTAGTCAGAAACAACAACGAGCAACACACGTAATAGCCACAACATCAATAGACTCGACAGCAGGACACGCAACAGTAGTCAGAAACAACAACGAGCAACACACGTAATAGCCACAACATCAAATAAATAACGACTGACAACAACGACACATAATCACATCAAACATCTTATAAAAGCGGTGCAAAAACTAAAAATGATGTGGCGCTAAAACAGTGAGTGACTAACTTTTGTATGAGGGTGACGGTATGCAACGGTTCAAAGAGCACCTTCATTCTACGCCAGCCAAATGCCGGCAAGAACTGTCTGATAATAAAGGACGCCAACTTATCAGACGAAGCTTTCATACTGGTTAAATAGCGAAAATTTTTTCTTCCTTCAGCCGAAGAACCCTTGAACGAATGGGAAAAACCGCCAGCAGAAGTTATTGGGATTCCCCAGGCTCCAGCATATCGACCAATCGGAGCAAGGGAATACTCGCAGACGGGTCCAAAAATGGAGTCAATGGAGTAACTCATGTAGATGTTGAAAAATGTCACCGGATCTACAGCTGAGTTACATCTGTGCAGTAAATGAGTGAGTGAGTGCGTGAGTGAGTAAGTGAGTGCGTGAGTGAGTGAGTGAGTGAGTGAGTGAGTGAGTGAGTGAGTGAGTGAGTGAGTGAGTGAGTGAGTGAGTGAGTGAGTGAGTGTATGTAGCAGATGTGAAAATTGTAGCAGTTAAATAATTCATGTGCAATAGCAATAAAACCAAATAATATTTCCAAAAAATTTCACAATACAAAAAAAACTTCTCAATTTCTAGCTAACAGATACGAATAAAAAACCGTTGTATAAAAAAAGAACATTTAAAAATTCTCCCATTCCTCCACTGTCATCATTAAAATGAATTTCTTTCTTTAAATTTTCATCTCACTGCAATTAAATTTTTTCGGCGATAAAAGCCTGCATTGCTTCGTTAATCACGTGACACGCGGAAATACCCAAAAATACGCGCGCCACAAAGACATCTATCTATATACCTCTCCACATACAGACACACACACGCGCATACGCACACACACACAAACAAACACACAGACACACACACTCTAAAATACTTTTTATGCATATGTGTGTGCGTATCTCTTATGTCATACACACACACACAAACCCACACACACACACACACACACACACACATAATATAATGTATGTATACACATATAAACATACAGACATATACATACACACACACATATATGTGCTCGGTTGAAATGTTTTTAAAGTGTATTGATTAATAAAAGACAAACGATCAACACAAAATTTATGCGCAAACAAGACGAACAGATAATAAGCAAACAAAAAAAACAATGACAAATAGATACTCTTATGTACGTACCTATACACGTACACATATACATAAGTACATATTTGCGTACACATGTACGTTTGTATTTATGTATGTGTGTAGGAATGTATGGATGCATGAATGAATGTAGCAAACAATACAACGCAGAAAATATCCTAAAGCACATACAAGTATAGGTACATATCTACATTTCCGGGATACATACATAATGCATACATCGTATGTGGAAGAGCGTATTGAAGATGTACAGTAAGAAAAAAAAGTGCACCTACTAACAAATTTAAACACCCCCACAAAAATTTTCAGTTTTGACCATTTTCAGTTTTGACCTCTTGTCAAAAATGCCTGGCTATGCACTTGCATATATAGAGATTTGTTGTAACTCAGTTATCATTTTACAGTGTCATCTTGCATGTCGTAAAGGTTTTTGAGGCTGTCAGATTCAAATATTTTGAAGAATATTGAAAACTTCAGTTATTTAAAAAGCAAGGTGACTTAATCATTCCTTGTTTATTGATTTTTGTTGTTTAAAAAAATAAAATAAATAATTCATGGAAAAATTTAGAAACATTTCAACATCATATATATATATGTACAGTTTGTCCTGCATTGTAACATGCCAGCAAATATACACTTCAGGACCTTACATAAAAATTTTAATATTTTTTTACATGCAATACATTTCGCATACAATTTTATACTATACCCCAACATACAAACAAACATACAAACAAACAAATATACATACAAATATACAAACAAGCAAACATACAAAGATACAAAATATAAACTAGCATACAAACAAACAAACAAACAAACTCAATAATACATACTCAGGATTATGTAGATATAGTAATTTGTTGCGTGCGCTAAAATTACGTATCGTAATTACGACAAAACGTAAAAAGTTCAGACCGGAAAATTTTTATTACAAATTTTTCTACATGCAATGAGAGAGAGAATATTTTTTTCAAACTAGAAATGCACTTGATGCTGTCATGCCTATGAATTTTAAATTATTTACAATGCTGATATAGAAAATTTAAATTTCATTTTTTGTTCGCCATTTTGTGTTTTCAGCTCAAATAAGTTAACAATATCCATAATAAAAAGTCTTAATGAGTAGTTTGCTGGTTATGATGGTAATTTTGATGTAGTTGGTTGTGAATTCATCCAAAAAAATTATTATTTATGGGAGAACTAATAATTTTAATATGAATAATAAGTATTGTAATAATTAATGATGATGAAATGGCCAATGAATATGATAATGAAGACTATAATGGTGACATCTGATGATGATGATAACATGACATTGGTGTTGTTAGTAATGAAACCCACGATAATGATGAAAGCAAAATATGTAAAAATGAAAAAGACATGATACAATTTTGTAATACAAAATTTGTAATTAGGATGATTAACTAGTATAATAAATAACTCAATTGCCGGCTACAATGATCGAGTAACATTTTTTCTCCAGCTTATTTTATTTAATTTTTTTTTAAATTTTTTATTTAAATTTTTTTTAAATTCTTCAGAGAAAAATTTTTTTTTTGGAAATACAAATTAAATTTATATTATTAACGACGCGACTGTGAGATAAATAATTCATTTTATTTTTTTTTTAATTAACAAAGAGCTACAGAAATTCAACTCATCCATTATCCAGGATCCATCTTTGACGTCATCTCCAAAGAATAAAGTGAATGAAATAAAGACAATTATGAAAATGATGACGACAACTATGGTGATGACGAAGACGATGATGATGATGATACGGATGATGATGATGATGAGGATGAAAGTAAGGATGATGATGATGATGACGATGAGGATGACGATGATGATGATGATTACGATGATGATGACGATGATGATGATGATTGTGACGATGATGATGACGATGACGAAGACAATGATGATGACGATGATGCTGATGATAATGATGAGGAGGAGAAAGATAAAGGTAAGGATGATGTTGATGATGATGACGATGATGGTGATGGTTATGACTTTATGAGAGAAATGAGAGATGATGATCAAACACAATAACGTTGATGATGGACGACGATGAATTCTAAGAACGGAAGTTAAAAATACCAAAGATCATAAAAGCAGGATGTGCATCGTAAACAATATTCCTGACGAATTGCAACGTTGAAAAAAGGGACAAAAAATGAAACTGCAATGATGAACAATATGTCATCGTGCCAATAACGTCGAACCCCTATATATTTATTCTAACTCTCTCTCTCTCTCTCTGTCTCTCTCTCTCTCTCTCTCTCTCTTTCTCTCTAACTTTTCTCAATTGTCAATTGTCTAACTTTAAATTTTTATATGATTACATATATTGTAATTCTTGCACTTGCTCTCTCTTTCTTTCTCTCTCTCTTTTTTTATCTCTCTCTTTCTTTCTATATGTCTAAATCTTTCTTTCTTTCTCTCTTTTTCATCTGTCATTTTTTCATCTTTTTTCTCTCTTTCTCATTTTCTCCTTCTATGTTCTCAATTCTTTCCATTTTTTTTTAAGTTTCCACGTTTTGCTTTATTTATGTAAATAAAACATATTTTCAAATACATACACACTCACATATGTGGAAGCTTTTCATATAAACTAGACCGCGCATAAATTTGACAAAAGTTTGGTTTATGAACTCAATAAACTTGAAAATGGCCATGAAGTTTTTGTTGGAAAAATTGCACATCTAAGCTGTGTGTGTTTGTGTGTATGTGTGTATGTATGTGACTATGTGTGTGAGAAAGAGGGAGAGAGTGTGTGTGTATGTGTGTATGTGTGTGTGTGTGTGTGTGTGTGTGTGTGTGTGTGTGTGTGTGTGTGTGTGTGTGTGTGTAGTAGAGTTAAGAAAAGAACTATAGTTGATTGCTATCAGTGATGAATTCAATGCAATCGCATGAGGCAACAATGTAAATAAATTAGCACATGTTTCAAAAATTGTACTAGAAACATAAAAAAATGAATTATGTGGAAAATGACAGATCCTCCTATCTGATTAATATTTTTTATGTGTTTGCATATTGTAACGCTCACAGGTACTAGGGAGAAAAGGCTGAAAAATTGAGATTAATGAGAAATGTTCGATTGAAAGATTTTCTGGACGTTTATTAATTTTTCTCTATTTTCGCAAAAAAATACTGTTTAGCACATTTTACATTTGTTTGAATATCCAGAAAAGAAAATATACTGAAGAAAAAATGTTTTAAAACTTTTTTCTCTCTCCAAAAATTGTGAAACTTATAAAGATATTTATTTTCTAAAGATGAAAATTTTCATTATTACAAAAGGTATTTTGATACATTTTACAACTTCGAATTTATGATTGAAGTATATTGTGTGAGTCTTTTGTCTTTGATATGTGTATAAAAACCGCAGAATATTTTTTCATGTTTACTTTTGAAACCGTTTTATTTGCATTTACACGCCAAGTTTGTTGCTCTTGTTCAGGTTGCTTCATACAAGATGATCTCTAGCACATGTGAAATATGTTATCTTTGTGTATTTATTAACAAAACTGTGGGTTAATGGCGTGTTGGTTGGAGTATACAATCACTCATTTCAATGAGACCTTAGATCATTCGTGAAATATTTTTGTGTTGTTTTCCAACTAAACACTTTCATTTAATTAAATTTGATTGACAATTCTGCTCATATGCATTGTTGAACAGGAAATAATTTCTTCAATGTAGTTCCGTTAAGCTGAATTTACGACGTGACTGAATTTAACTTCAAGAAGTGTTTGTTTAATTTTTCTAAATCGTAAATTAGTTTAAGCGTAAAACAAACAATTCGGAGAATGTTTCTTTGAGAAATAAATTTTCGCTCCCATCTGCTGTCAACCCTATTTGAAGTTTTTCCATTGTACCTACCTTTTTTAAGTTGATTGCAATAGGAGATTTCGTTACAAGTTACATTAGAATTAGTTTGAAAATTAAACCGGGCGGGTCCAGTTTTACTTAAATTCATTGAATCGTGTTGTTTAAAAGACAAAACCTGGAGCAGGGATAATGACAACTTTTTATTTGCATCATTTTATTCTAAATTTAATTTTTCTATTAGTTATTTGACATAAGTAGATTTAAAATATTTTTAAAATAATGACCCTTTACGAACAAGCACGCCTGCTTAGTCAATCAACAAACCAACCATTCAATCCATTCAATCAATCAATTTTCAATAATTCGTTCAGTCGTTTAACCAACTAATCAATCAATCAATTTTCAATCGTTCAGTCAGTCAACAATCAATCAACCAATCAGTCAATTAACCAACTAATCCAGAGGTGGGCAAACTACGGCCCGCTAGCCTCATGCGGCACGCGATGCTATTTTATGCTTGCTCGCCAAAAAGCCAAAAAAAACGTTGTCAGCCAAACGTTATGACCAAAAAAAGAGCCACAAATCTTAAAAAAATTCTTCTCCGGGTCGAATAAATTTGCTATTTAAGTACATATGCGGCCCTTCAAAGGTAAAATAGTTCTCAATGCGGCCCTCACAGCAAAATGTTTGCCCAACCCTGAACTAATCAATCAATCAATTTTTAATCATGCAGTCAATTAATCAATCTATCAATTTTCAATCATTCAGTCAGTAAACCAAGCAATCAAACAAACAACCACTTGAACCATCATTGAAGCAAGCAAAAAATGGAACACTGCCTCATAAATCAGGTAGCCAAATGAGCTGTCCAATCGATCTATCAAACGTGCAATCAAGTGTTTCAACCCCCAACCAATCAAATATTCTATCACTTAATTCATCCCTCAATCAATCAGTCATTTATTCATTCAATCAATCAATCGATCACCCAGCCAATCAATCTCTTCACTATTCTCTTGAATGGGGTTTTAAAAAGTTCGCAATTTAAATGATGGAATGAGGTTCAAATCTTTTTTTTTCACTGAAAAAATGCTAGACTAAGCACATGTACGAAATACCAAAAATTGCATTTTTTTTAAATAAAATTTTATTAAATATTTATTCGCTATTTAATTCGTTAATTTTATTTTAATTTTTATTTCATTGTAACTTTAATTAATTTAATTCAAATGAAAGTATATTAATTACAAAATAGCATTAAATTTCCTTTTAAAAATTTTTCATGACGCAATTGTTTGTCATTAGTCTATATCTTAGCGTATTTAATCTGAGCGGCCAAATGCTGTTACATCCACTGGGTTAGTATTATTTGCTTCTCCCGTTGTTTCAAATACCCAAATTCAAAATGTAATAACATATCTCTCACAAGTTTGATTCTAAAGGTATATCACCACACAAATAAAACATGGGCAGTCGTGCAGTCTGCTCACATCGCATTCAAACTAGATCAGCCTGGCCCTGTTGGTTGGAAGGCGATCACGAGACACGGCACTTCTGATGCCTGTGCCACCCCAATGACACCAAATGGTTCATTAACGGACCCATCCATCAATCGTTCGATAGACGCGTCAATCTTATTAATTCTTCATTTCTTCATTTCTTCCTCCCTTCATTCATTCATCCATTCATTCGTTCGTTCGTTCGTTCGCCCGTCCCTCCGTCTATCCATCCATCCATTCATTCGTTCTTTTTCTAGGCATGTGCGCGTTAGGAACTAAATTTTCATCAATTTGTGTATTATCTTATATACATATGTATATATACACGTGTGTGTGTGTGTGTGTGTGTGTGTGTGAGTGTGTGTGTGTGTGTGTGTGTGTGTGTGTGTGTGCGAAATTCCAAACAAAATTTTCAAACAAACAAACAAAAAACAACAGTCGGGAAATGTATGTAAAAAATTGATTTTCGTTCATCCATCAATCAAATGATTCAATATTTGCATCCACGAAACTTCAATTTTCAATTGAATTCATTAAAAATATTTTTTTCTTCAAGAAAACATTTCTATGAAAGTTTTTTTTATGAAATTGTTCTGCCTGAACAATTTAAAATTTTGAAAACCAGTCGAAATTTTAAAATGCATCTATTACTCTACTACTATTATTATACCTCACTCTATTACTATCTCACCTGATTCTAAGAACTCTTGATGTTTCTCACAAGTTTCGTAGTCTAGGTTTTATTTTTGATTCTAGTATGTCTCTTTCTTCTCAGATAAATAGTGTTGCTAGAAGTTCTTACATTCAATCTACGTAGAATAAAAAAACTTTTGCTTTTTCTTGATGATCCTACTCTTCTCCTTCTTATTACTTCGCTAGTCTTGTCTAGGATTGGTTGTTGTAACTCTCTCTACTATGGTTTTCCTGATTCTACACTTTATCTTTTAAGTAATGTTTTAAACTCTTCGGCTCGTCTAGTTATTCGTGTCTTTTTATTTTCTCATATATTTCCATATATTGTTATCTTGCACTGTCTACCTATAAAAAAGAGAAAATTTATTAAAATTTGCACATTTATGTAGAAGTCTCAATCTAAATTATTAATTTCTAAGTACTTATCAGATATAAAAATAATATTTGAACCTAAACGCTCAGGTTTACGATCGTATTCTTGTTCTCACTTCTTCTTAACTTGTGTAAAACACTTTTTTGCTAAATTTGCAGTTGCTTTTCCTGGCCATTTTCTCTGGAACTCTCTATCTCCTTCTTTGATTACCTCTCCATCGGTTACGAAATTCAGAGCGGATCTCAAGATCCATCGTTTTGCAAAATTCATTGATGAGCGCTGTTGAACATCGCGGAAATAATTGATTGATTAATTGGTTCAAATCCATAACTCATTTCTTTGAACACTTTTAAACGGTGTTGTTAAAACTGGTTTCTCGCACAGCGGCTCTTAAAAAAATATAATGCTATTCAAACTTATTTTAAATACATACATATATATATATATATATATATATATATATATATATATATATATATATATACATATATATATATATATCACAGAAAACTTGTTTTAAGAAAATAAAGATATGCATCATTCATTTAATTCTAACTATCAATCTTATTTAGCCAAAAAAATATCATTTTCGTATCAATGATCTTGTTTTTCGAAACTTTTTGATGTCATTCAATCAATCAATAAAGTCGATTTATATAGTGCAATTTCCAAGAAGCAAGTGCTCTAATTTTTCCATGCATCATTTAAACAAATCCTCAAACTTTACTTCATTACATCAACAACTTTTAAAATTTTTGTTCTTCAAAAAGTAAAAGGATAGGCGGAAAGATAATAAGATAATCAACAATAAAACTTCTTCACATTAAAAGATGCAGTAGCGGATCTAGCCTAACCTAACCTATAATTTCAACCTTTAAATATTTTCTAACTCTCCGGTCAACCTGGAAATATTTTCAAATTTCTCATACGGTCAATGGTGGTTCAAACAATAAAAAAATTTAGACTTCATCCATCAAAGTTTTTCTAGACCCGCCACTGATGAATATATTGTATGAATATATATATGAGTATATGGCTCATGGCCTCTACTACTCAATATCCGACCAGCACTGTGTTTAAAAAACACAAATTAATACACAAACTTTTTGTTGGTTTATTAGTATATAAATTAGAAAAATAAAAAATAATAAGAAAAAATGAATAATAAATAAATAATTGTTATGGACAAGCAATTGAGAGTTAATGATTCATCTATCTCTTGGCATCAATTGCATGAATGTTTTCCATTGTGTCGTCTGTTTATACATCAATTTTTAAAGGAAAGGTCGCATGACATTAAACCCTTCGTTCATCCACAAAATCTTCCATCATTTTTCATCTCATGAATATTAATTAATTTCAAATAACGTTTCGTCATTTAGTTCGTCCCGTCTGTTTTATTATTCATTATCTGAGGTAATGCTTTCGTTTCAGAAGCGTCGTCTTATGAATAAGCTTATAGTAAATGTTTGTTAGATTATATTTCTACTGCCTTATTTCCATAAAATATTCAATTTATTTATTTTATTCATCTACTTATAAACTAAATAAACTTCTATAGTAGTACACAAACAATCTCTCGCATGTATAGGTATACCTATGTACATTTATATCTGTGCGTATGTCTGGCTCGTAAACATTAATTTTTAATTAAGAAATTTCGCAATGACTTTTCAAGATAGGTCATCTTTTATGAAATTTTAGTATAGAAATATGACCATGCTTTATGTTGAAATAATTAGAAAAATAAATTTTTTCATTTTTGATGAATGTTGTTAGAATTTTGAATTGTTTACTAGGTTATGATGAATTAAACTGTCTTTTAGTTATTATCCTTCTGCGTTGTTTCCGAAGTCAAAAATTTTTTTTAATGATTTTTTGAGGCTATTTCAGACAGAATAATGCCTGGTACGTAACAAAAATGTTGCTATCTTTAAAAAAATTAATAAATTCCATTTTAAAATATTTTTATATTGATTTTATATAACAATTCTTTCGTAAAAATGAATAAAAGTTTGTTTTTTATGGGTTTTATTCATTCCATGAGAAACTCCATTAATTTATTTCTTGCTGATAAGTTTTGAAAAGAATGCAAAAACACATTGAAAGCGACTCTAAACGCATTGAATGATTTCTAATTGCAATTAGCGAAACGTTTTGAAGGGAGTTTGACTTTAAAAGTTTTAAAAAGGAAATTTAATTTTTTGAAAAAATTTGTTATGAGTTGCTTGTACGAATATTTCATAGATCTGGTTTGTTTAATTTATGTGTGAGTGTCAGATTGTGTGTGTGTTTCTGAATGTGTGTGTAAGTGTCGGATTGTGTGTGTGTTTCTGAATGTGTGGAATGTGGGGTGGTATTTACAAGAGTGTATTTACCGCTGTTAATAATTTAAAATTTCAAAAAAACAAATTATTGAAACGAACTTCGATTCGGCCTCTATGAACATGACCGACCAACCAGAAAGCTGGGATTTCACGAGGTCACTTTCGGCTGCCCTGTTCAAGGCGGGCATGACCTTTTTGATGGAGAACAAGTAAGTCTCGTTGTAAGGAAGAATGACCAGCACGGTCAAAGTTTTAGGGGTGGTCTTCTTGTTGTAGCAGAGGAAGCTCTGCCTGTATAAGCTGCAACCGCATTTGTTCACTTCTTCCATGTCGCGTGAGAATGATGATGAAGTTGGTGGTTTTTGGGTGTGTTGCTGGTGATTGTATTGTTTTCTGTCGTTTTGTTTGTTCGCCACCGCTGAATTAGTTGAAGTTGTTGCTGTTGATGTTGTTGATGGAGTTTTTGATGTCGTTGACTTGTGAAAGTCTCCATTCCGAGATGATCTTCTTTTTATTTGCTTTGCAATGAAGGGAGTTAACTTGGTAGCTTCGTGATAGCAGCCAGTGCAATTTCCATAAAATTTTTCATTCTGTTGTGGGTCATGATCAGGATGGCTTGAACTGTTTATTTGATGATGTCTGCTGTGTTTCTGTTGGGCTGGCATGTCCCGGAGATACGACGCCTGTGCCCTCGTGACTGTCGCTTCGGTCGCTTCGATGTCTTCTACTTTTGCATCAGTGTTGTTTGAATTTCGCACTTCACGTTCTTTCCCAATATTTTCAATTACATCACCACCATCATCAACAAAAATTTTTATGGTAACCTCAACATCATCATCATTTTTATTTATTTTATCCCCACCACCAACAATATTTTGACCACCATCATTGTTACTTTTCAGGGTATAGCCACTAATATTTCTGTTGTGATTGTGTTTTTCTTTCATTTTCCAACCATCACCACTACTACCAACACCACCACCACCATCATGTGCCTGGGGTGGGGAGTTTTTGAGGAGTGGTGGGTTGGCATTGCTGTTGTGCCTAAGGTGTTTTTGGTGATAACTGCGAGTTGTTGCACGCAATGGAAGTATTGAAGATGATGTCGCTATTGTTGTTTCGGTTGTTGTTGTTGTTGCTGATATTGTTATTGCTGATATTGTTGTTGCTGATGTTGTTGTTGATATTGATGTTGTTGTTGATATTGATGTTGCTTTTGATATTGATGTTGTTGTTGCTGATGTTGTTGTTGTTGTTGATGTTGTTGTTGTTGATGTTGATATTGTTTTTGTTGTTTTTGTCAACGAGTGTCCGTTTTTTGTATCTGTGGTGAAAATGTAAAAAAAATCACAAATAATAATGGTCTAAAATGATGATGGTAATCTAGGGATAGGAAATTTTGTTGCTGTTGTTGTTGATGATGTTGTTGTTGCTGTTGTTGTTGATGATGTTGTTGCTGCTGTTGTTGTTGATGATGTTGTTGTTGTTGTTGATGATGAAGATGTTGTTGCTGCTGTTGTTGTTGTTGCTTTGGTGATGCGGTTTTGACTTTTGAATGTGCAATCATCATTGTTGTTGTTGTTGTTGTTGTGCTAGATGCGTTGATGTTTTATGAAAAAAAAATGTTTTTACGTTGTTGTTGTTATTGTCGCTTTTTCTAAAATACGTTCTAGCATGTGAAATTATTGTTTATTTCAAGTAGTTTTTAGTCTTTTGTTTTTGTTGACAACAACAACAACAACAACAACAACAACAATAATAATACTTTTTTATTGTTATTACTATTATTACCACTACTAATTGTTGACAACACAACAACAACAACAATAATAATAATTCTTTTTTGTTTTTATTATTATTACTACTAATAATAATATAATTGTTGACAACACAACACAACAACAACAACAACAATAATAATAATAATACTTATTTATTATTATTATTTTCATGAGGCTGGTGTGATGATGATGAGGTTGACAAAAAATTACTTAGATGGTAACAACGCAATTTTGACATTGACATTGGCAACGATCATAACGCAGCGTCTGGCTTTTGTCGGGAATAATATAAATAATAACAAGAATAATAATAATATTGTTGTTTTTGTTGTCGTTGTTGTTGTTGCTATTGTTGCTGTTGTTGTGTTGTTGCTATTGTTGTTGTTGCCGTTGTTGTTGTTATTGGGTTGTTGCTAGTGTTGGTGTTTGCGTTGTTTGAGCTGTTGTTATTTGTTGTTTGTTGTTGGCGTTGTTGTGTTGTTGCTATTGTTGGTGTTGTTTTTGTTGTTGTTATTTTAATATCCCGAAGTTAAGTGAAGGACATTAGCAAAATGTAGTTCATTCGAGGAATGAAATGACATTAATGTGATGTGATTCACACAATGAATGACATTACATCAATGGTAAAATATTAAACTATATAACGACTAAACTTTAATTACTCTCCTGTTATTGGCTTTTGAAATTGAAAACAATTAACGTTAGGACATTTTAATTAAACAACTGACGATAACAATAATTTAAAGTTATAATTAATGTAACGGCTTTAATGGAACGACCTAAACAATAAAAATCAATTTTTTCTTAATCCTGAAATCGTAGCAGCTGTAAGCAGCTTTAATAACAGAGGTAGGTAGAATTGTTTGCGTTTCGCAAAATATTTTATCTGGGGTTTTAAGGGAAGAAATAGAATTAATAACATCAAAACTATTAATTTTGTTAATTTTTTTTATTTACAAATATTACCGGCATCTTGGCGTAATGAGTAAGGCGCTTGGTTCCGTTGTTGCAGTGACCAGATTCGAATGCAAGAATACCACCGCTCATTAAATACAATGCAAGTACGTGATGAGAGGATTCACGTGTGTAAACAGGCTCTATATGCGCTGTAACTTTTGAAAATTAATTGAAGAATAAATAATATTTAATTGTATTTGAGAATATTTTTAAAAGTTTAATGATAACATTAATTTTTATTATCAATGATATGAATACAAGACGATGATGAGTGTTATATATATATATATATAATAATTTGGATGATGATGGTGGTTATATCATGATTCGCAAATGCTAAAATAGATAATGAAGATGATAATACTGGTAAAGGCTGATGATGAAGTGAGTGAGAAATGAAACTCATTAACGAGGAGGAGAAAAGGATTTTTTTGGAAACTGTTGAGAAATCAAACAATGGGAAGAGAAGTACGTTAATGGAGTGATGATAAGCGATGCCGAGATGGAAAAAACAACATGAATGATGATGGATTAAAAATGGTTGGAACAAAAAATGGTGAAATTATGGTAATGAAGATGATGAGGAGGAGGAAGAGGAGAATGGTGATGATGATGATGGTGATGACGATGATGACGATGATGACGATGATGATGATGATGATGATGGGGATAAAGAAAAAATAACAACACCAACATTACAAATAATAATAATAATATGAAAATTATTTTGAATTAATGAAAGTCATTTTGGCGCAGCTTTCACCCATACCGTTGTAATAGATTTCCTATTCAAATTTCCAGAATGGTGATAATTATGACAAATTTTCCGAAAATTACGGTTCTCTTTGACATTTTCAAATGCCACCGTGACAATAAAAACGATAGTGACTGAAGATTGGTCAGCGCGATGGCGTAATGGTTAAGATGCCTGGCACTGATGCTGCGGTGACCATGTTCAATTGCAGATAGATCACCGTTTATCATATCATATGCAATGTGTAATGCCTTGATTTTCTCATAATTACCAGAATTGTGAAATAATTATTAACAACAACAACCAGCAACTACAACAACAACATGATGTTGATGACGATGATGACGATGACAACAAAGACCATAAAGTTAGCGTTACAAATTATGAAAATCGGTGGAAAAAGTAGTCCAACGACAAAAATGATTTCCGAAAAACAAGGGTGACGCTGATGACGATCGTGATGACGTCATATAATAAAGATGCTGATTAAAGTGCAAGTCATTAAAATAACATACTAAACATTGTAAATAATAATAAATTAATAAATAACAGTAATAAGGTAATGGTGATAATATTAATGTGTAGACCAAAAAAATCTTCACCTAGTTTGTTACGCAACACCTTTTTTGGCTTCGTCACACCCGTTTTCGTATCAAGTAAATTATTGTTGTTGACGTCATTATTGTGGTTGTTTTTGTTGATGTTAGTGTTGGTGTTGTTGTTGATGTTGATGTTGTTGTTGTTTGTGTTAGTTTCATTTACGTCATTATCGTTGATGAATGTGCCTTTGTTCAACTCAAAGTTTAATGTTTTATCAATCCTGTTAATGTTATTAATATTGCTGTTGTTGTTGTTGTTGTCATTGCTGTTGTTGTTACTGGCGTCAAAAATGTTATTTTTGATGGTAATGATATTGTTCTTACTCTTGTTGATGTTCTTTTTGTTAATGCTTTCTTCGGTGCTACTGAAATTTATAGTTACAAAATCCAGGCTATTATTAAATCTTTGTGTTTCTTTTGAAGAGTCAAATTTGTCAACGAAATAAGAGCACGGAGGGATGTTGAAAGGGCTGTTGTTGATGTCGTTGTTGTTGATGTTGTTGTTGTTGATGTTTTGGCTGCTGTTCTCGTTGATGATGTCATAATTATTACCGTTGTTGTTACTATTGATGTAATTATTGTTGATGTTGTTGTTGTTGTTGTTGTTAATGTTATTAGGGTTTTTAGTGTTTTGTTGTTTTTCGTTGTTGTTGTTGTTGTTAAAAATTCCGCTGATGTCATTTATGTTGGACAAAAAGTTATCGCTATTCATTTTGTATTTGGTATTAATGTTATTGCGATATTTATAGTCATGGGAAGGATCTTTGCCGTCTAAATAAGTATTTAGGGTGACACCAAAAAATGGTTGGGTCTTATTTTCAAATACATTTTTGATGTTAATTTCCTGGTCTGGATTAATGTTGTTTATTGAATGGAGGTTGCTGGTGACTGAACTGATGCTGTTGTTGTTGTTGATGTTTTTTTGAAAAGTTGTATCACTAGTGTGGTTATTGTTGTGTTGGGAGTTTGAGTTGATGTTTTTGTTGGGTTTGTTGTTTTTTTTGTGGTTGCTATAGTTGTTGTCGTTGTTAATCTTGTTGTTGTTGTTGATGTTGTTGTAGTTGTTAATGTTGTTAATGTTGTTGTAGTTGTTATTGTTGACAATGTTGCTGTTGTTGTTGTGTTTGTTGATGTTTCTATTGTTACTGTAGTTGTTGATGTTTTCTGCAAGTTCTGGTTGACAAAACGGCAAATATTGCACCATCAATGTAATTAGCATCCAACTTTTAAATGATGCTAAAAAGTGCCATTGAGGTAAATGATTATTAGGTTTTTGTTGGCGGAATTTCGAAAAATAATATAGTTGTTGATGTTGTTGTTGTTGTTGATGTTGTTGTTGATGTTGTTGTTGTTGTTGATGTTGTTGTTGATGTTGTTGTTGTTGCTGCTGTTGATGTTGTTGTTGATGTTGTTGTTGCTGTTGTTGATATTGATGATGTTGTTGCTGTTTTTGTTGCTGTTGTTGTTGTTGATGATGTTGATGTTGTTGTTGTTGATGTTGTCGTTGTTGATGTTGTTGCAAAGAATGATTACGACGAGATGATTTTTTTTCAGACATATTGTAATGCCGAAGTATTATATCAAAACAATTCTGTCGCCAGTTTTATTAAAAAATTCTTTTGTCGACCTGTCATCTGTTTATATTTTATTGAAAAAAAAATACGTTTATAAAAGTCTCAAATAAAGTAACCATAATTACGTTAACCAAAATTACACCAACAATAACTGTATCAACAATAATGACATCAAATCTAACATGAATACCGCAACATCAACAATTATTTCATTAAAGTTTTTAAATCCTCTATCCAGAAATAATTTTTCAGTTAGTATAAAGATGCTAAAAACCTCAAATCCTCAAGTAAATATTGAAAGTCAACAAAAAATATTATTGTAATTTTAATTTAGCGACAACAACGTCAGAGAGGAAAAAGTAAATATGACGTCATCGCCATCACTTCCGTCCTTCATTTGCACATCAACAAAATGTTTCGAAGCTCTTTTCCTTTCGCTTTTTATAAGTGCATCTATCTCTTTGCCATTCATACGTACATACATACATACATACACATTCATATATATATATATATATATATATATATATATATATATTCATATATCGTATATACATTTATATACATTTTTGTATATATGTATGTAGTTTTAATATTTTACGTAAGTGCTATATATATTAGGTATATGTATATATGTATGTGTGTGTGAGTGTGTTTGTGTGTGTGAATGTGTGTGCGTCTCTGTTTATGTGTGTCTCTATATCTGTTTGTATTGTTCGTTACGCCATGTTCAATAAATTCCTTGGGAATTCACATTCAATGGCGCCGATGATAAGAGGTTAGTTTTTCAGTTTTTTTACCTTTCAAATTTCTTTCTTTTGTATTAAAATGATGAATTAGGAATTAGTTCCTTCTTCTTTGCTATTTTATTCCTCCCATATCATTTGTCATAGAACCAAAAACTTAAAAGATGGCGATGAAGAACTTAAATAACAGAAACTGAACAACGGCAAAGCGTCAGCACTTCATTGAACGTGCATGAGATGACACATTTCACCGTACAAAACACTCTATTTTCTGTTGACAGCTACGTACCTTACATGCTTTCATTTTGTAGAAGCTGTAGTAACTCAAAGAAATTATTGAGAGATAACGACGGTGACGAGGTCTTTGTGTCATTTTTTTACTCTGAGGTACTTTTGCACTTATCATGCAGTTTTGTAATTGGAGAGAGCAGCATGGAATTAGAGTAAAATTTTAAGAATTTTTTAATTTATTCATTCTATTTTATTTGTCTATTACAAATAATTTACATTTTAAATGCAAAGAGTTACACTGAAGAATTGCCATCTTGTTGAAACACCGGCTTCCGTCCGTCTCAGTGCGTTGAGTTGTAATTGCGAAACATGCAAGAGAAATTGAAATATATAATTATGTAAGAAGTTCTTTTTTGTCATTTTAAAAAACTTTTAACACAAACATTAATTTGAACTCTCTTAATGATACCTGAAGTTTTCAAAATTAATGATTCTTTCTGAAAAAATTTAACAGAATTAATTTTCGGTAATTACTTTAAATTATTGAAATTACACCTACTGTATGCCTATGCATGTATTGCGTGTATTGCGTGCACGTGTATGTGTGTGCGCTCAAGCGTGTATACAAATGATTGTATAGGTGTGTGTGTATGTGTGTGTATGTGAAAGTTTGTGGAGTGTTGTACGTGTAGGTGTGTGATTCCAAACTTTTGCACTGAACAAGAGATTGTTGGTTCGGATGATACGAGCAATAATGTTAAGTGAACCATCGTAGTTGAATCTACTTTTATAATGGTCTATGTACGGTGTCTGCCTCAAATGAGGACTCGTTTCATTACGTAGCATCTTGTTGGATGTATTGATACTATATCAAGAGTGTTTGCTTCCTGTGACATTGTACTTTTTTATTTTAGTTTTTGTATCAATATAAGTTTTTGAGCTAATACATTTTTCTACGTTCTTTATTTGAATGTTTTTTGCAAATTTGGAAAAATATTGACCTTTGTTATTAAAGGAGAGTTAAAACTAAAAACATGAGTTCGTTTCATAGTGAAGAAAATTTTTTAATATAAAACAAATTCTACATAAAACATGGAAGAACATAGAAGACTTTCTGAACATATCTTCTGAGAGTGCAAACAGTGCAAACCAGCCAGCGACGAACATTGAATTTATTGAAAGAACAAACTACGTGGCTTATCTTTCACGCTGTTGGCTCACATTCGAAATATTTTATTTCAATTTTTTTTAAACTAAACCAAGATATTCCTGTGGTAGTAAATTTTTTTTTTCAAATGCAGTTGCACACTCTGTTGCTACTCTGTTGACTTGTTTGCTATTTGCTTGCTAAGATTTAAATCACGAGACAGCAGAAAAAAAAACAATATAAAAAATTTTTACATTTTATTAACGATAAACTTTTATTTGAATTTTAAAATTTATAAAAAAAATTAAACTTATTTGAATAGATTTCTATTGCATACGTAATAATTTTATCACCTAATTAACGTATAATTTGATAAATCTTGAAATATTATCGCGTGTCTTTATAAGGAAATACATTTTCTCTGTAATTTTGTCTGTTTTTCTGAAAACTAACAAGACAAGACAAATCCATGTTTCAAAGTTTGCGAGCAACAAACTGACAACAAAATTATTTGGCAAAAAGAAATAAAAAACAACAAAACGAAAAAAAAACAAAAAACATATACAAAGAAAAAACAAAACTTACAACAAACAAGAACCACAAACAACAACATAAACAACAGCGTAAACATAAACAACAACGTAAGCAACAACAACAACAACAAATGACTAACCTATACATTAATTACAACAAAATAGTACCTTAAACGTGATCAATGAAATTAAAAAAAAAATAAACCGTACAAGTTAGCCAACATGATGAAACAACCCAACAAAAACAAAAATCATTTTAAAAAAACACACACACACAACCCTCGACTATAAATATGAAAAAAATAAATGAGTGATAAACAATCAACTCTTAGATAGCAACATCTATCTTTTGAGCAAAATAGCATCGATAAAAACAAAATGACATAAGAAATGAAAAATGAAGAAGTTATCAAGAAAATAATAGAAATTTTTCATAAAAACAACAACAGCAGCAAACTAAATTTTTTTATCAGCGACATCAATTACTAGACGAATATTGCAACAACAACTAGTAGTACTAGTAGTCATCATTGAAGTAGTAAATGAATTATAATATCCTGTATTTCTCTTTGTATATAACTTTTCGTTCAATATCGTATGTATATTTGTATATAATCGTATGTGCATACGGCTTGAATGGATATATACATCCATTCAGGCCATATGTGCATCTGATTATTATTTGTCATATAAACAACTGGCTGTAAAATGATCAATACTAATTAATTCATTTACTACTTCAATGATGACAACAACATCTAGCCACGTTTCCAACAACTACTACAATAACTACAACAACATGACAACAACAAAAACAGCCGCATCAACTTTATTAAATAATATTTTATTAAAAACTAACCCCGCTGCCTGTCTTTAAAAATGAAAACCCAGGATAATAGGATAACAACATTTTTATCACGACAACAAAAAAACAACAACCTCTACTACTTCTAGTACTACTACTACTACTACTACTACTACTACTACTACTACTACTACTACTACTACTACTACTACTACTACTACTACTACTACTACTACTACTACTACTACTATTACTACTACTACTACTACTACTTCAATGATGACAACAACATCTAGCCACGTTTCCAAAAGATAAAACTGTCGACCAAACCAATCCATCAATCAAACAAACAAACAAAATTCCACCAGATCGGAAAAATTTGCAAAAAATAGTTTTTCTATATAAAAGAAATTTCATTTTAAAACATCGTGCTAATCTCGTTGACACTTTTTGTTTTATTCTTTGCTAACCAATCTGTTCACTGCCTCATCTATCCTCTAACTCGTCTGCAAGCTGTCAATTGAGGCCATTACTCACGAAACAATTTCGAATTCCAAAAGATCAAGAAAATATATATATATATATATATATATATATCAATAAAATATTTGGGCGATGATTTGGTGTAATGATAAAGACACTTGGCTCAGCCGTTGAAGTGCCTGGATTCGATTACACAGAGATCCCCGCCTATCACAAGCAATGTTGATGATACGTAAATTAACGTGCATTCATACGTTGCTTATGCCCATGGTAGATTAATTACCAGTAAATATTGGAAAATAATAACAGAAACAAAATCGTTAAATAGTGTGTGCGGGTATGAGCAAGAGTTTTGCTTTTTTTATTTCATGCGCCAAAAAAAGTCGTCAGCCAGACCTTATGACCAAAAAAGGAACCACAAATGTTAAAAAATTCTCTTCTAGGTCGAAAAAATTTGCTATTTGAGTACATATGCGGTCCTCTAGAGGTAAAATAGTTCTCAATGCGGCCCTCACAGCAAAATATTTGCCCACCTCTGTTTTAAGCCAAAATTTGACGCTTGATATCATATGACTGGCATGCAATTTTGCTTATTTAATAATTACCAAATAAATTTATTGAAAAAACGTTTTGCCAAATGAAAATAATATGCTTCGATGCTCAACAAATGCATCTGAAAGAATATTCAAATAACCACCCGTGCTTTCAGATTTGAGAGAAGTACATGAAAATAAAAACAAATATTTAAAAAATTATGCCCCTAAAAAATTAAATGAATGTGTTCACGATTATGCGTGCTAGATTAGTTCTTTGTTAGTTTTTTGGAAAGTTTTTTCAGCAAATGAAAACATTTTAATAAATTTTGAATGAAAATAATTTTGTTTTGCCAATAATGAATAGTTGTCCCAGGATATGGATTTGTACTGTACTTTATAAAAAAAAGTTTAAATAAATTATTTCACGTTGTGGATTTATCTACGTCGTCCATTTCAGAAAGAAATAGGGAGTGTTAATGATTGACAAAGTTTGTAAAAAGCATAAAAATCTACTTCTTTTCTGTTTCAGAATTTTTATTCACGATTCAATTTTCATCAAGAGCTCCATTACAAAATTTCTGACATTTGAATATATATATATATATATATATTCAATATATATATATATATATTTATTTATTTATTTATTTATATATTTATATATATATACTTAACTGAATAAAATATTTGAAAATATTATTAAATACGCACCACAAGTTTGAAAATTGTTTGTTCGAACGCGGCAGCATTCGAGTTCAACATGGCTGGTCGTCAAGTGCATAACCATGAAAGCTAGCAGGCACATTCACACGCATTTATACACGCCAGGAAATCACATATTTCTCCACATATTCAACCCATAGCACATATTCACGCAGATTTTTAACGCGCATAGATTTGAATTTGTTAACTTTTAATAAGAATGAATTTTTTGATTTCTTGAGGCTCTTTTTCGTTGTTGTTTCTTCATGAGGCAGAGATTCAACGATTTTACATAATTTTGCTTACATTTAAAAGCTGGCTGAGAGCCATTCCCATATTACTCCATCTTTAAAGTCGCAACTGTATGCATATACCTCACAAACACACACACACACAAAAACACACACAGAAGCACATCAATCAACACATCAATACTTCTATCTGCGATATGGTGCATACAAGATGCATACGTGTACTGAGTACACATTCATTTGTGGAAACAATTTCACGATGAACGATTCCGTGAAATGTGATGTATTATTCACTCGTCTGCCTGCTAGAATGTCCATGTCACAGAACATTACAGATGAATTAATTAAAAAAATTACTTGCCATTAATTGGGATTATGCTTTTATTTATTATTATAAATGTTGTATTGTATCAAATGGAATTAAACTTTAGAACTTGTATTATATTCATGCTTGTATTTAATATATAGATGCATACAGATGATGTTATTTATTTTTTAATTTCTTAGTTTCAGCTTGCATTTGTACCCAACCATCTGAAATCAGTTGCGTCCAAAATGCCTTTCACTAATATATATCAACATGTATCTTTCCATATCGATTTTGTTTGCAATAAAAAATGATATGAACTGTTTCTGATCACTGAGGCATGCGAAACAGCAGCGGTCAACAAAGAAGTTGTTTCGATTCTTCTTACAAAATTTTTTCCATTTTTGTATCTAACTTTATAACGATATTTTTTTCACTGCATCAAATTTTTTTTATTTTCAAAATAATTTTACATTTCGATCAAAACGAGCAAACATTTACGGTTCAACTGGCGCCAACACTTTATATGAAATGAAGAATGAACAGCATATGAAAGTATTTAGAATAATATCAAACAACACATTATCATTACCACATCATCAATTACGTGACCATCATCACATGACCAAACGACCAAGAGTAAATGATCGCATGACTTCAACAGCCACTTGCAACTAACATCGAGTCAATTCTTTCCACTTTGAAATTCTCTCCATTCTTCTCTAAGTAATCAACATCATTCAGTTACTTCAAAAGATCTCATCATGACAGCGCGCAGTTCTTTTATGCCGTTTTTAAAACCAAATACTTTTAATTATCATCATCAAGTGCCTTCGTCTGAAATGATGAAAAAATATAGCTCGTTATCGGATTCATCGCTGAATCACATCGTTATATTGCGTTTATCTCATTCACTTTCTCACTGTGGCATCATCATCGTCATCATTATTTATCATCGTAATTATCGTTAAAATTATCGCTATATGTGCTTATGAGTCCAAGGTCGATATTTAACCGAAAGAAGTTAGAAGAATATATGAAAATCTTATAACTGATTGACAACATCGTTAATCGTCAATGAAATTTTGTATTTTAAATAATTCGGAATGTTATTAAAACTTTTATTATAAAAAATGGGAAAAAACTCGAACGCAGAAAGAATTATGAAAAAAGGTCAAATGATATAAAATCAATATAGAAATCTACATGTCGTGGCTTCAAATATTACGAATATGATGTTGCTCCAAAGCTCCAAACAATCCAAAGTCTACATTTAATCGCTCCAAATATTGCGAATGTGATTTTCCAAGTCATGTTCTAAGACAACGTTGCACCAAATATACTTTGGTAGGTTTTGAGTTGGAATGCTGTTGCTCCATATACTCCGAATGTGGATATCATTCTTAAAAGGATTGCTTCTAATATCATCTTGAATGCCTTCCTCTGAGACATCAATTTTCTCAAATGGCGTGATTTTGTTTTCTTCCAAATTTTCACTCTCCATCGAAATATAGTTGAATGATTCATCATTTTTAACTTTGACATCCTTTGTAGGAGAAATATCTTTTTCCATGCTTTTACTTTCAACTTGATACGCGTATTCACTCGTTTCAAAAAGCATTCTTTTGCAGTTTTCAAACTGTTGACTTTGCGCTAATATATTGTCAAATAACTCTTCATTTTTGATTTTAACATTTGTCACAAAAGACATATTCCAAATATCGTCTTCTGTGTTTTTATTTTCAATTGGAACATCATTGTTATCCAGCTGCATTTCACTAATTTCTTCAAACTGTTCATTTTCGTCTGAAATATGGTTGATCACATCCTGGATGTCGTCTTTCAGATCTTTACTTTCATTAGGAACCTCGCTTTTATTGTTTTCAATTATTTGTTTTTCGATGCGTTCCCGATGATCAAGTTGCACCGAAGTCTTGTTGAGTGATTTTTCATCCCTTTTTATTTCATTTTGTAGGTTTTCTGGATACTCATGCTTAATATATTCAATTCTGTTTCTCATGTCTTTCGTTACGTTGTGAATTTTTTTCCATTTTAATTTTTTGAAAGCCATCAAAGGAAATTCCATGATGAATAAATTCAAGTCACTTGTGGAAACAAAAACTTTTCCGTTGCATGTAATCGTCACATCGAGAAGTTTCTCCAATCTCATCATTGATTGCAATGCAACAAGTATCGTATCACCCGTTCTGTTGAAGATTGTTATTTTTAAAATTTCGTAATTATTGCATATAATGACTTCGTCGTTTTTTCCAATTTTAACGAAAATTGGAAAGTCTGTTATTCCTTCTCCGCCTATAGCTCGCAGTTTCTTTCCTTCGTAGCTGATCACCTGAAATGTAAAATTAAAATTTTATTACAGGTTCTGAAAATGATTATGTAATAACAATTAAAGTTGTTAGAATGGTAAGAACGAATTCTACCTCTACGCAATGTCTCTCCTTATCGCAGAGGAACAGTTCTTCGTGCTGGTTGACATCAATGTTGCAAGGGTAGAGGAAATCTGGGCAGTGTAAGACATTCAACAACACTCCAGCTCTATCATATATGTAAATTTTCCTGGACAGGGAGTCCAGAAGAAAACTTTTGAAGCTGCTGTCCATGCATATATCTTCTGGGTTTGTTGCTTCGTAACTGAAGGAGGTTACTGTGAACAAATTCGCCACCAAAATCTTGATCTGAAAAAAAATTATAGTTAGTTATAAGATTGTAAAAAGTTTAACAAGTATATCAAATAAATTCAGAAAAATTAACTTACCATTCTGTAGGGAGGACTTTCGACGACAACCATCATTCTGGTATGTGGACACATGTATATACAGCGAGGGGATTCCAAAGGTGTTCCATTCTTGTGCGAACCTACAATCTTTTTCAAGTTCCCACTTAAATCAAAAACTTTTATCCTATTGACGGTAGGATCTGATATTATTATCTGATTTTCAGAATTTTTACAAAGACTGTTTGTGGTGCCAATTGGTCTAACAACGCATTTTATACATCTGAGTAAATGACGTTTCAATAAGTATTCGTTCTCATCTCTTGTCTTGTTTGATCCTAAATGGTTATTACAGTTGTTTTCAATTTTTGTCCCAATTCTCACTAAATCATTATTTTTTAGTGAGAATTTTTGTTTTGTCCTCGTAACAACAGACCAGTCATTGCTTGTTTTTGGAAGCATCTTTTCATTGCTTCCACTGCTTGAATGTTTACTCGTAACATCTTTGACTTTCAAAAGTCGAAAATTCTCTCCAATCAAATTATTCATTAATATGTCCTTCATTTTTAAAACTTTAATTGTTGCAAGTTGTTCAAAACACAAGTAGGTAACCTATATGCCTGGGGTTCAACTGGAAAGTTGTGATGCTTCAAACTCATCGTCATCTCTATTTATATTTGAAAATTAACTTTGCTTTGTTATAAATATCGTCATCTTTCTTTGTAACAATTTCATAGAAGTTTCTATCATTTTACAACCATCTTTACAACTGTAAAAGGAAATGTACTTTGTGATTTACACAAAGTGCTAATAATTCGATTAATTAATTTACGATTCTTAATTTATCGTCTTCTGTGTTTTCATTTTTATCGATTGGCAATTTTATAATTTTTTCAAACATTTCATTTTCGCCTGAATTGTAGTTGTTGAACAATTTTTCTTTCACATCCCAGATATCTTCTTTCAGGTTTTCACTTTCATTTGGAAATTCGCGTTCACTCTTTTGAGTCATCATTCTTCTGCAGCGTTCCGGGTGATCACGTTGCACTGAAATCCTGTTGAGTGATGCAAGAGCAAATGTACACATTTATTTCATTACAAAGTTCAACATTTTTTTCAAAATAATTGCCCACAGCGTTATTTCTTCAGTTTACGGTTGAACCGTTTTTAAATTGTGGTATTTTATTTCTCAGGTTTCTACTTTGCTGTTATTTCTTAATTATTTTTTTGCAGCTACTTTTTAATACATGTAAATCAAGGCTTCACATAATTTGCATTTGATAGGTATGAATCTTTTCGTATTCGAATCCTGTCACTGCAAGAGCAAAAGCAAGCACTTTAACCGTCACACTATTGCGTATGCAGAGTAAGTGTTTTGTCCAAAATAATTCTTCACATATAGTGGGTAGATAGGTACTACCGCGTTTGAGTCAATGAAGCAAGCAGGTTGTTTACGATGGGATGTTTCGGCACGTTTCCTTGCTATATTTGAATCTGAGAGATTGTATTTATGTTAGCAAGCATGTGGGGATGTATAACTAACTAGATGTTTTTCGTTAACATTTGTTAGCGCAGTAATTATTTTTTATGTTTTTTGTTTTTAATTTGGCCTAAAATTTAAATTAAATACCATTTCCAAATAGAATATTATTCAAATTAAAATTTCACAAAATTGTTTATAAGAATTTCATGTTGTTTTTTTCGTTAAACACAAATCTTTTTGGTCATTTGGTCATTGATAAATTGAAACATTTTAATTCAATCAGAATGAGCACGTATTTATGAAATTAAAATCCCTACTCTATTCATCGTCACGCAACTGTTTCTCTTTCTCTCTCTCTCTTTCTGTTCGCGTTTCTACATGTCTGTGTGTGTGTGCGCATATGTATACGAATTTGTGCCTTTATAAATTGATGTTTCGTATTTAATTGGATGATATTCATGGCAAACAGCAGCAACAGAAAATTTCTTAAATCCTTATTCCTTCATTCGTTCTCTTTTTTATTGTCTTGCGTTTGGAAAATGTCATAAACTTAAAATTACATAAATATGAACTTGTGAAACAACACAATGTTTTCTGGCTTTAATAAACAAAAAGAATATTCCAATATTTATGGATGCTCAAAAAACTTGAAATGTTTTTAAGATGCAAAGCTTTTTTGAACAAAATTACTAAACCGTGAGCGTAAAGTAAAAATTTAAACTTTTTTGTGCGTTTCATCACACCAAATTTAAATGAAATTTAACTGTTAGCAGAATATTTTTAAATTCTTTCAAGTCATATTTTTAAAAATATATAATTACAAAAAAATTCTTTTATATAAAAAAAACATATTAACATTTCAATGACATAGCATTACAAATTTGAATAATTTGCCGAATAAAAACAATGCTATCTAAACGCAAAAGTAAGTTAACTGGATCGATAGGATACTGAATAAGAAAATAACGATGCCAGAAACAATACATGCCAATTCGAACACATGTACTATGTAGTTGCAAACGTAATTCTTTATTTACTATCTTTAATCACATTTTATACTAGTATCTACGTTCTTTTTTTTCACTCCCATTCTATTTTAGCACCTAAGTTCTCTGTTTTGCCATTCACATTCTTACTATATGGTAAAATGTCGTTTGTCTGATAAGTTTGTTCTACATATTTAAAAAACAAGGCATCTTTCTACTTTATAGAGATGCCTATTTTTATAAATATATTTAAGATGGAAAAGTGTTATTGAAAAGAAAGGGTTAAAAGTTAATATTGGTAAGACGAAGGTAATGGTGAGTGGAGAAGGTGGGGAACGAGTGATAAGTAAAATAGACCCCTGTGGGGTATGTGATAGGAGAGTGAAGGCTAACTCGGTATTGTGTATAGGATGTCAGAAATGGGTGCATAAGAGATGTAGTGGTGTGAGGGGGGCACTGAAAAAGGTGGAAGGCACGTTCAAATGTAAGAAATGTGTTCATGGTGTGATTAATAGGACGGACGCAAGGACGGGGTTGAGTGATGGTATTGAAAGAGTGGAAAGCTTTGTTTACTTAGGGGATAAGCTGAATGCGGATGGAGGATGTTTGAGCGCAGTTACGGCTAGAGTTCGTGTGGGATGGATAAAATTTAGGGAACTGGGTGGGGTATTGTGTGGAAAGAAATGGTCAGTGAAGATGAAAGGGAGGGTATATAAAGCATGTGTGAGAGCAGCGATGATATATGGTGGTGAAACTTGGGTGTTGAGGAGAGAGGAGGAAAGTGTACTGCAGAGGGCTGAAAGAGCTATGGTGAGGATGATGTGTGGGGTTAAAGTGAAGGATAGGAGGAGTAGTACAGAGCTGATGTCAATGATGGGACTGAATGAGGACATTGTGACATTGATAAGGAGATCGAGATTGCGGTGGTATGGACATGTGTTGAGAAGGGATGAAAGGGTCGGGATTAGGCGAGCGTTGGAGTTCGAGGTTGAAGGAGTGGTAGGAAGGGGTCGTCCGCGATTGGGATGGAGAGAGCAGGTGGAGAAGGACAGGGTGAAAGCGGGGTTGCGTGATACTGAGGCGAGTGACAGATGTGGATGGAGTCGAGGGGTATTTCGGTTTCATCATAGGTAGCCAAACGGCAACCCCCGATCTCGGGGAAAATGCCGTCTAAACGTGTGTTGTTGTTGTGTTGTATATTTAAGAATAAGTGATTGTTTTGATGTCTTGTGCTAATATTTGGATGAATATTTATTAGTTCGGATGGCGATGAATAGAACAGTTGTCATAATATAGCCATCACCATCATCATTATCCTCATCCTCTTCATCATAACCATTTTCATCATCATCATCCTCTTCATCATCACCATCAACATCATCATCATCCACATCATTCTCATCATCAATGTCAGAACGAGGAATGGCAAAACGGTGAAGTAACTCTACCTTATCGCACAATAACTCGATGAAATTGATCACGTGCTTCTTTAATGGCCAACTTTTATTGTACAACTACAAATAAACACCAATAGACACAAATTAATATAAATAAATATTAATTACTTTAAATAAATGTTTTAAAAAATCTTATAACAGAAAGTTCGGTAACCTAAAATGCTCATATATGCGTGCATACGCAGAACGCAAATAAGGTAGGGTATACAAAACGCTGTATTAGATTAGAAAAATATATGGATTTGAAAGTGGCTTTTAAGTAAATAAATAAAAATTAAAAATGCAAATATTTATTTATTTATTCATGTTTATTTATTTAAATATTTATTTATTCAGTTTTTTTTATACGCACACGCATACAAACACACAAACACGATACTCTCTTTCTCTCTATCTTTCTCTCTCTCTCTCTCTCACACACACACACACACACACACACACACAGACACACACATGAGGACCAACAAACAAACACAAACAAGCCTTCAAACAAACATGAGATAGACACGTCCTATCAACAACATAAAACACACTCAAACAACAACAACAGACTGCACTGAAAATGACCACGGATGAACAACAACGAACTTTTAATATTTTTGTTCTGTCCCTGGCAAAGTACACCTAAAAATGTGCTACCAGCAGGGCAAGCGGAGTGGGCTTCTATCACGGGCTCCCATAAATTCCATGCAAAAAAATTTCATGTTACATTACGTACGCGTTACATAACTTCCATGTACAGTGCATCCCGTTGATCCCAACTCTGGTGAACTGACCTCAGTGTGTGATTAATGCCACGCGACCTTTGACATGATGAATCGCTCCCTGGGTTAAAAAACATACACAGATAATCACAAAACACATACACATTTAGTCAAATACGCATACAAACACATCATACAAACACATCATACAAACACATCATACAAACACATCATACAAACACATCACATGTATCCATACAACACACACACACACACGTTGATACAACTACATACAAACATGCATTATAAGCACCTCACGCACGCACACACATGCACGCACACAAATATCCATACATCTTTTAATAAGGGTCAATAGCAGTATTTTTATAAGTAAGCGAGTAGAATGTACGTACGTAATGTACGTGTTCGTATGTAATTGTTAATTTTCAAACAAACATTTTTATTTATAAGTTCACAAATTGTGCCGACAAAATATTTTAATAAAAACATCATTGAGTTTTATAAAAAAAAATTTAGAAGAATAAATATTAAAATACTTTGTGTAAAATTTGAAAGGATTGCCCGAAGAACAGCACACGATAAGCGTTCTTTTACTTGAGGTAGGTTCTTTTCAAAATCTTCTCTAGGCGTTCATCATTGGCTATTGTTCAACATCCGCTCGGTTTAATGATTGCTTCAGTCTAATTTCCTTTTCCTAATTTAATCATAAATTTCAATGGCAACAACAACATCACCGACATCAACAATATGGTCAGCAGAACATCAACAAATTCAATGTCAACCAACATCATTGTAACGGAGATTTACAAGCGGGTTTAGATGTTTGTAATTGTGCTCCGACCAAACTAATTTATAAGATTGAAAACAGCGCTAATTTATTACAGAAGCGACTTGTTTTATGGAGGGTAATTTAGAAGAATCATTAGGTTAACGACGACGATACTGCAGTAATAATGCACGTGCGTGTCTGTCTGTCTGTCTGTATGCGTGAGTATGTGTTTATGTATGTGCGTATATGTTTGTTATACCATACATATATGTGCGTATATGTTTGTTACTGTGCATGTCTGTGTGAATTAATATATGTTTTTTGGTGTATACGTGTGTGTGTGTGTATGTATGTGTGAATATGTATATACATATGTGCAGTCTGTGTGGGCATATTTATGAATATGTGCGTGCGTATGTATGTATGCGTGTACGTAAGTGTGTACGTACGCAGGCATGCGTCTTTCTGAATGCAAAAATGAAAGATAAGTTAGAATAAGTTGAAATTTAAATTAATTTTTTTAACGAGCAAGTGAAATTGTCACTCGTAAATTAAAGGAGTTGGTAGATGGAAAACGAAAAAGGAAAAAAAAGGAAGAGAAAGAAAGAAAGAATGAAAACCAGATTGAAAGAGAGTAAGGTTTTTCAGATCAATTTTTCATTCAAGAGCAGTGAGATTTATACCACTTGAAACCTTTTTGATAACAAAACTCGTTTGCGCTATAGTTGCTTTATCATCAACTGCAATTTATGTTGACGTCATCAATTCGTCGTCGTTGTATATTTTGGTAACAACCTGTCAAAATAATTCCAAGTTGAATAATTTCAGTGGTTATTTTGTTGGATAGGTTAAAGTGTCTTTGTTGCAGAATTTTTTTCTAATTTCTCAACTTTTGTCATTTTGTTTAAATTTTCGATAATTAAGCCTAAAAAGTTAAATTAATTTTGTAGGCAACTAAAATAATTAGAACGATGATGGTGCTATGGCGTTAAGTCAAAATCGAGTATATGATCTCATTTATTAGTTACCGATTTTTAATGCTGAAACATGCTGTAATTTATCCCTTCTCGTCTTTATATTACATTAATGTAGTTTGTTAATTTAAAAATTAACAATTTTTTCCAATATTATTTCAAGTTTTCACGTTAATCCAACCTGAAGTTTACAATCCAAACCCAGCAAATGAGTTTTATAAATACACTGTTAACATTAACGAAGGGATTGAAACATCATAAAGTGACCGAACTTTTTATGAAGGACAGATGAGTATACAATAAAACCGTCAATTTTCTGTTTGTAAGGGGCTTTGATTTTTTAACGTCATGGTGATGTTGATGTCATATTAGTGATGATGTAAATGTTACTTTCATCACGAAAACGTGTCATAGTAGGTTTTGTCATAGCATTTGTTAATGTCTGGAAGGTACATATTTTCGTGACATGTTTCATGCCATGAGAGACATTTTTATCTTGCTCTGAAAGTTCAGTGTCATATTTTCAGCGTTAATTACAGTTCCTGTCATCAACCTTTCATTTCAAAAGTTTGTTTTGTTTTGCAATCAAGTTAGCAATGATTACACGTCTTTGTGATTCATGTCATGTTGAAAACGAAAAGTTAAAATGTGACTCTGGTGAAATTATTCATTAGCGTTTTATCAAATTCTGTGATTTTTAGTTTATAAAAATGTAAGTATAGTGTATGTGACCCATGTTTTTTTATTATTTATAACAAATTTATTAACTATTAAATAAGCCTTAAACATTTAAAAAGGTTTTTTAACGTTTGTACAATCATTAAATTTTTTCAAAACACTGTGAAATTTATAAAAAAAATATTCAACGAATAAAAACCGAAATAATTATTTTTGTTTTCTTCTACGAGTTCAAAAAAGCGCTTATGACTTCGCTTTTTAAAACTGCTTTTTAATGGCAGATTTTAGATAGTACGCTGGTGTCATGAATGCGAAGAAGTATTAAACAATGACAGTAAAAAGTTTAACCAATGGTGGCAGATGATCAAAATTACTCTTGGCGCAAAGAAAAAAGAAATAGTAGTAAGCTGGCGGTTGTTTAATAGAGCAGGTGTGAGCATTTGTAACTTTTACTACTGTCCATGCTGCCTTGCCTGTTTGTCCTCATTCGATAAGGTCCTGTTACCTTCTCCAGCTAGCCGGAGTCAGGTGAAAATTATCCTTCTCCGTTCTCCCGAAAAATTCTGACTGTAACTCCTCGAAAATTTCCAGCTTTGACCCTCTGGTTGTGAGTATATCAACGATTCCAGGAACACTTGTAATGAATTCCCCATTCGATGCCGCAAAAACAAACCTTGACGACTTAATGCCTTACAACAAATTTCTCAACAGAGTAACTATTCGGTCGATTCAAGATATTGTAAATCAAAAATGTCGGAATTTCCATCACCAAATTATACATTTTCATGCTCAGGATATTGAGTAATATATCATAAATCATGTAAAAAAACTATCAGCTTAATTCAGTATATCAGTGACACATTTTCATAAATTATCCAACTATAGTTCGTTGTTCATAATGATAACTATTCGTGTTTAAAAACTGAAAATGATTGAATATTTCTGTCTAAAAACTGGATTCTATGACTGTTGATGACAACACTGCAATGAAATGGATAGATGACATTACTGAATGGACTGGTGATGGTATTCTGAATTCAATAAAACTGGCCAAAGATAGAAAAGGTTTTTGGAAAGAAAAAAAAATGTAAAAAGCATGCTTAGATGCACACCATCGACCTCAACGGTCCCCTGATGGACAAAGGAGGATCATTGATAGATTGATTAATGACAACACTACTTACAGTGGGCGACCATCCCTTAGGCACCCCCCCCCCCTATGATCCGCCACTGGTTTAATGTCTATACTAATTAAACTTTCATACATTTTAATAGTAATCTTTATATAAGTTAAATAAAGTTATAGGGCAGTCATTGAAAAAAGTAATGTATGAGAAAAGGACCACCAGGAACAAAATGAAAAATGTTTCTTAGAAAACACAAAACAGTAAGATATTAGTGGCAAAAGATGTTATTGTTTCATTGAACTCAATAAATTAATATGAATAAAAAAAAAAACAGAAACACGCACTTTAACAAAAATGAAACAACATGTTTTCCCATTAAAAAAAAAATATTTCGCAGCGAAATGTTTAAGCTTAAAACAGAAAATGAAGCGCAGAAAAATTATGATAAACAGCTGTTAGCACATTCGCCTTTCCATTAAGCAAAAAAGTCAACCATCGAAATGGTTGTTTGGTTTGATCTGGGTAGAATTTTGATTATTTTAATTTTAATAAAACTATGAATATTTATTAAATGTTATCAAATCTACTTTTTTTAAATAGGTTTTTTTAAATTATCTCGTGGTCTCATAAAATCAAATGTGCGGTAAAAGATCAGTGATTCACAACAAACAGAAACGAGAGCAATGAAATAGAAATTAGAAACTTTTTTATGAACGAATTTTGAAAATGCGACATGAACGCCGTTTGGAGGTGCTGAGAACATTCTCGTCAAAGAAGGAGGGAGATGGGAAGTTCAACAGAAACTATCGCGGTTACAGCCCCAACAACAACAGCAACAACAACAGCATCACCACAAACCAGCCACCTTTGAATTATGATGACACACAATCAACAACGTCAGCCAGCAACAAAAACTATGAAAAGAAAAATAAAAAAGAATTGAATTCTGTGACGATACACAGTGGCCACTTCATGGTCAGCTGCGTCCACGAGGAGGTTGAAAAGGTTAATGACAAAACAGAAGAAAACTCTTTACACTCTTCAAATGAGGATGATGATCATCATAATATCCTTGGAAAGTCAAAGTTTGACATGGAATCAGGTGATGAAATGGACATTCTTCATCACAACCAGTCCCACCACTACTATCATCAACAACAGCCTTATCACTCTTCCAATCAGTCTTTGGATCAGCTCATCACGCGACAAGATGACAACAAGTCAATAGATGGATCCCTGGAAGTTTTGTTCCATCACATGACATTAGCCTATAGGTATCTAACATTTTATTTCATTTTTGTATTATTTATATTTTTATTAAATTTATTTATATATATTTGGATGCACTAATTTTCAATTAAACATTTAACTGAAGAAGTCAAAGTTTGAAATTATGTTGTATGTGTAAAAGTCATATAAAAGTATTTATAGTTGCAAAATATTTTTTAATATATGTGTATGTCTATCTATCATTCTATAGTGGTAGAATATTTTAAATCCCATTTCAAATTTTAAAATTAAATTAATTTTATTTTCAAATAATTATCCTTATTATAAATATATAAAAAATATATAAATATATAATTATTTGTTTGGAATAATATTCATTCAACCTGGTTAATAGCATCAGGTTGTACTTTGGCAACACTAATGAGTAGGTGTGCCTATAAATAGTACAGTAACTTTTGTTTTATATGGTTGTGTGTGTCAAGGATCCACCAGAAGTTTTACTTTATATCATGTTATTCTGTATGTGTGTGTGCGCGCGTGTGTGTGTGTGTAATATGTATGATATATCTATTTACTATTACTAATTTATTAATAAGATTAAGTATTATAAGAGGCATTCAGTTTTTCTTTATTCATATATGTGCATACACAGTACTGGTGTAGCACATAACAATGGGTGTTTGCCTGTGTCAGATAACATTTATATCATGTTATAAGTGCTTTATTCAAGATAACAGATCCTAGCATATTTATATAACGGATCATTCATTCATTCATAATATACATGTGCATGTGAATAAAATGGGCTAGAATGTTGGGATCTTTGGCTGTGCAGTGTCAATACAAGTGTTCATGTTTTTTTTCAATTTTGTTTTTTATTATTCTAGTATTATTTATTTTATTTATTTATTTATTTATTTATCTGGTATTGTATTTACTGATAATTATATTTTGTTTGTAAATTTCCTATGATCTCTTCTAGGTTATTGACTCCTATTAATTTAGGGTGATGATTGATGACCAATTTGAAATCCACACAGTTTCACCTAGCACTTCTCTCTTATTTACTTACATTTTAGTATTGTTTTTTATGATGGTGTAGTTTATCTATCTTTAAAAAGTACGTTCATCTATTTGTGTATGTTTCTACATTTTTGTCTATGTCTGTGTTTATGTGTTTTCTCTCTCTCTCTCTCTCTCTCCCTCCCTTCCTTTCTCTCTCTTTCTCATCTCTCTATCATTTTCTCTCTCTCTCTCTCTTATTATCTCCATTTTTATTTATTTTGTCTTTCATCTGATTACCCTTCAAAATTTCAATACTAGATACTTAAATTATTTTTGTGTGACAAATGTACAACATTAATTAGTGCGCCAGTATAAATGTTGATGTGATTGTTAATGTTTGTTCTTAGGACTATTGTTAATGTATGTTAGAATAATTTTAAAAGTCAGGTAATGTTGAATGTCAAAACCTGACATCAACCTGACACGATAATGTTATTGAACTGCTGAGAGCTGCTGAGAGTTGGGTCATTGTCCTAAGGACATTGTGTATGTGATGTGGTGAGGATGAAGACGATGATGACGAGGGGGCTCTGGTAAGGAAAATGAAATAGTAATGATGAAATGGTGATGATGGCAATGAACTGATGATGATGACGTGATGTTGATGATGGTGAAGATGAGGAGGATGTTGCCATGGTGATGTGGGAACGATGACCAGATGATAATGAAATAATAATAGTGAGAATGATGATGAATGACGGTGATGTTGATGACTATGGTAATAAACTCATGATATTGAAGTTGGTAACCCAATAAAAAAAAACCGGCAAGTAAATAATTTTCATTGGCTTTTTTATTTCATACCAGATATATGCTCTATACACTTAAACCATAGGCTCTTGTACTGGGTTTTGCGTTCTTTGTAAATCATGAACTGATATCTACAGTAGATAGTGATGAATAAATCAATCATATACATATTTTTACCATGAGTGTGTGTATGTATCTATCTATCTATGTATCTATCTATCTATGTATCTATCTATCTATGTATCTATCTATCTATGCATCTATTTATATATGTGTTTCTTTACGTATGTATCTATCTATGTATGTATCTATCTTTGTATGTATCTATCTATGTGTGTTTTGATATATGTATTTATCTTTGTATGTATCTATATATGTATCTATTGATGCAAAGAGAGAAATAGAGAGATAGATATACATTTATATGTATCTATGTGCTGGTTTTTGTATGTATGTATGTATGACTATATATATATATATATATATATATGTATATATATATATATATATATATATATATATATATATACACGTGGGTGTGTGTTGTTTATTTACCAAACATATATTTTCTTTTACTATATATAGAGTTTGGAATGATAATTTCACTCACTCAAACAAGCAAACAAACAAGCAAGCAAACAAACACATCATTCATTAATGAATGTGCCAGCTCAGATTTGAATGTGACCTTATTTCATGTTTTTATTACTTTGATACTACCATTGCTACTATTCTTATTATCGCCTTTTTTTCTTATTTATGGTTTATTCTTCTTTTTCAATAGTTATGAGTGTTGCATATTTTTTTTGGTTTGATATATTTATTTATTTTGTATTTATGATTTATTTAGAAATTTTTTTTGTTTCGTTTTTGTTAGAGGTTAACAGCGTTTAATTAGAAAAAATTCCTGGTTTCGCTTTCTGTGCAATGAAAGATAGGTTAATGAAGGAAATGGAATCTCAGATAGGTTAATGAAGGAAATGGAATCTGATGTGAGTTCGAGGAAAATGTTCAAAGTAGCAAAGCAGTCAATGAGGGATAGGAAAGATGTTATAGGGAATGGATGTGTTTGGGATGGATCTGGCAAGTTGTGCATAGATGAGGAGGAAAAAGCTCAGGTGTGGAAAGCTCATATGGAAAGGTTGATGAATGAAGAGAATGAGTGGGATGGAGATGTGGAATCCGCGGTCACACACGGACCTATAGAGAAGGTGACGAGGGAGGAAGTAGAGAAAGCAGTTAGAGAAATGAAACTAGGTAAGGCGACAGGGGTTTCGGAAGTGGCGGCTGAACATATTAAAGCGAGTGGGGTGATAGGAATTGAAGTTATGATGAGAATTGCTAACAGTATGTTTGATGATGAAGGTATACCTGAGGATTGGCGACACAGTGTGTTGGTGCCGTTGTATAAGGGCAAAGGAGATGTGAGAGATTGTGGGTCATACAGGGGTGTGAAATTACTAGAGCACGGAATGAAGGTAGTGGAGAGGGTGCTTGAGAGGAGGTTGAGAAGTATGGTGACAGTTAATGAAATGCAGTGTGGGTTTATGCCTGGTAGGGGAACGGTGGATGCGTTGTTCATGGCGAGAATGTTGCC
>NW_008705512.1:3449908-3477408 GCF_000326865.2 Helobdella robusta
GTACTGCAGAGGGCTGAAAGAGCTATGGTGAGGATGATGTGTGGGGTTAAAGTGAAGGATAGGAGGAGTAGTACAGAGCTGATGTCAATGATGGGACTGAATGAGGACATTGTGACATTGATAAGGAGATCGAGATTGCGGTGGTATGGACATGTGTTGAGAAGGGATGAAAGGGTCGGGATTAGGCGAGCGTTGGAGTTCGAGGTTGAAGGAGTGGTAGGAAGGGGTCGTCCGCGATTGGGATGGAGAGAGCAGGTGGAGAAGGACAGGGTGAAAGCGGGGTTGCGTGATACTGAGGCGAGTGACAGATGTGGATGGAGTCGAGGGGTATTTCGGTTTCATCATAGGTAGCCAAACGGCAACCCCCGATCTCGGGGAAAATGCCGTCTAAACGTGTGTTGTTGTTGTTGTTGTTCTGTGCAATTATTTTTAGATGTTTATGTATGTTGTTTTAATGCCATGCGAAATATTTGTTACCATCCATCGAAGTATGTTGTTTGTTGTATCAGTTTGGTATCAAAGAGATAGGTAGATCTTCGTTTTGTTGTTATAATGATTATTTGTTTTGCGTTTTTTACCTCAGGAATTCCTAATGTTTTGAAAAAAATGTTCTTCTGTGAATGAATGAATTGGCGTTTGTTTGGCTTTAGTTTTTGTTTCGTTGTTATTTCTTTTGTGTTTGTTTGGCTGTATGTATGTACGTTTGTGTGTGCGCGCGTGTGTGTATGTATGTGTGGTGTATGTGTGTTTGTGTGATGTGGTGTGTGTGTATTTATTCTATTGTTTTTTACCAGACGTAATACAGAGTTTAGTTACAATTACTACTGGTTGAGACTAGATTGAATTATCGTAACTCTCACCATTTTAGGCAGCTTGCAGTGCAACTAAAATTACAATACATTCAAAATCGCAAAGAAAAATTGTTGTTTTGGATGTGAAATTCTATCAGTACATTTTAAATGTACTTCTCTGTGCTACAATCTTTAAATGGGTGGCACTTAAGATTGTATTTTTAATGTTAAATAAAATGAATCATTGGCCTATGACACTGGCTACATTTGCTGACAAATCAGATCACATGTATGATGTATTCACAGCTCTAACCTGTGTTTTGTTGAATCAGTGTAGAACAATTGAAATTTTATTTAGACGTAGTGCTATATATAAATCTTTGTTGTTGGATGTAATAGTCAGTATGTGTGTGAGTGTGTGGTGTGTGTGTGTGTGTGGTGTCTTTGTGTGTAATATTTGTTACTAATAATCGAAAAAATTCCTTTCATGTGCTATCAAATCCAGGTAGGCACAGCAGACATTTTAAAAAGAATTTTAATTGCCATCAATACTGCTGTTATTTTTATACTAGCTATTTTTATTACTATTATTGTTATCATTTATTGTTATTATTTATTGTTACTTATTATTGTTATTTTTATTATTCATCATTGTGTTTCTATTATTGTAGTAGTGAGAAAATGTTTTGTTATTCATCCGTTTATACACTGCAACTGCAGTAACAAATGGGTCCTCTATACTGTTAGCACAGTACACATTTTGAAGTGCTCTGTAAATAACACACACACACCCACACACACTTATATATATATATATTTATATACATAAATATTAGGTATAAGGCCATTACTATACAATTTTCATTAAATTCTATCGCTATTATATTATTTATTAATTTAATAATTAATTTTTTTATATAATATATTTTTTTTATGTTTAAATAAGTTCTATCTCTTATGATATTATTTCTGTTATTATATTTTATATTTGATTGCAATAAGAATGAGACATTTATAACATCCATAGTCTAAGGATGCATTTAGTAACAGTAAAAATTTCGTACAATAATTTGTGTCTGTGTGGAATTTTATATTCTGAAATTGATGAATAATATTCTTTTTTTACTGTTCTAGTCTTTCTCTGCTAAAATGTTTAGTAGTCTAGTTTAGTTTCAATGTTTCTAATGATTATTTGAGTTTTTTCTTCCTATCTTTGTTTGTCTGTTTGTCTCTGTCATTCTCTTTCTCTGTTTGATGTATATTTTTTTGTAAACATAAATATCATTTAATACATTTTCATAAATTTTCAAAATTGAATGTCTCCTGCTTTTAAATAATTTGTTCTTTTCTCTCTCTCTCTCTCTCTCTCTCTCTCTCTCTCTCTCTCTCTCTCTCTCTCTCATTCACTCACTCTCTTTCCGCTCTCTTATCTATTTATATATTGAAATCTGATATTTTGAAAACAGAAGAGTTTGAAGTTTTTTTATTTGTCTAAAACTTTGTAAAATAAGTATATTTTATTCATCTAATCTTCAGTTAGCGTTAGTTCTTGGTTCATATGAATGAAAATATACAATGTACACGATCCATTATATTTTTTAAATGTTTTGTTGCTTTTAAAAGGGTTGTTGTGCATGTATACTGTGTGTATGTGTGGCGTGATTGAGTGTGCATTTTACATGTATTATTCATTTGCTGTATTTATTGTGATCATCATTATTTTTGTTGATATTTTCACTATTGCCATTGCACTTATTATTAACTGCTACAATTTTTATTGATAAACAAGCTCCACCCATTCACTCGTCTGTTAATTCATTAATTCATCCATTAATTCATTAATTCATCCATTAATTCATCCATTAATTCATTAATTCATCCATTAATTCGTTCATTCACTCATTCATAACAGTGGTGGCAAGCTGGTGTCCCCAAAATGGAAGAACTTCAAAGGGATAAAAGTTCGTTTGAAAGAGAAGATCCGACTGAACAACATCATTTGGCGGGAGTGGCATATGCAATGTTGGTTGCTTGTTGTTTGTTGATGTTTCTGTTGTTGCAGTTGCAGTTGTTGCTGTTGCTATCTTTGTTATTATTTCAATTTTTGTTTGTTAATGTTTTTGTTGATAATGTTTGCATGTTGTTGTTGTAGTTGCTATTTTATTTTATTTTATTTTGTAAGAAAAGGCAATTTTATGGGCCCACTATGTTTGGAAGGACATGCAAATTTAAGATTTTTTACACATTGGTTATTTCTGTTTAACATTTTCACATTTGAGGATAATGCACGTTCTTTTCACACACACACACACACACAAACAAACAAAATGTAAAAAGAATACAAAAACATGTGTATATATTGACTGCTAGCATATATTTTGTCATTCCAGTTGAAATGCATGATGACTGTATTGATCATGCTACAATGTTAGATGGTTGCAATCAATTAGTTTTTTTTTTATTTTGCACCGAGCAGCAGCTTGTCTTCTTATGAGAACTTTTTACTCACATTTGTTCTCTTTTTATCTAAGTTGGGTTACAAAAACATCAACAGTTATGTGACAATATAATTGTATTTATATAGCACTAATGTACGTTAAAATATCAAAGGTGATTATTATGCGATGGTTATGTTATATCATACTTTCTTTTATCTGCAGTATAGTTTCCCCCACCCTCCGAATGGTAACAACAAAATTTGCTGTTGAAAGCTTGAGTAAAAAATATATAGATCAAACAGATAAAATGTTAGTTTAGAAACAGTTATACATACACGACACATATGCACACGGACACACATACATACACATACATACCTATTTATAAATTGGTTTCTGTTTGTGTACAACGAATGCAAATTAGTTAGTAAAAGTTGAGCAAGTACATAATTGGAATACAATGCACCATCATTCATTTGAATCGACCTCCTCACTGTTTAACACTTGTTGAAAACACGGTGATGAACCTACTTTATTAGCATTTATTTGCATATTTCTCTCGAGTTTTAATTTAAGCAAGTTTTTTTTATATAAACATAAACAAACAAGAACTAAATAACAACTTTTTAACTTCTTGCATTTTTTTTGTCTGGCTGGCTTCGAAATTTGGGGTTTGGTTCAATTGCTGCCTATTATTTGGGTGGTTGCGGTTTCAACTGTGGTGGTAGCAGTTTTAAAGTTAAGAAAGCCGTTTTTTGGCGGTTGAAGTTGTAATTGAGAATGAAGTTTAAACCCAGATAAAGTACAACAAATGCTGCTTGCGAGAAGCGATACTGACGTAAGAAATTAAACTTTTTTAAACATTTTATTGTTCTCGTGTGGTGAATACACTTAAAATTTAAATTTATTGATTATCTTCATAATCGTCTTATAATTATTAATATTATTATGATTATAATTATTATTATGACCATATTTTTCTTCAGATATCAGAAAGCAGAAGCCAACTGTGTGTCAGTTTGAGGCTCCTGACTTTGAGTGTACACATTGCAAGCCTGAGGTAGATTTGTTGTTGTCGGTTGTCATCATTGATGATGTCGTCGGCGTTGTATTTGTATGTTTGTTTGTTCGTTCGTTTGTTTGTTTGTTTGTTTGTTTGCTGTTTTCATTTTTCATTAATGCTGCTTTTGTTGTTAATGTCATTTGCTCTCTCTATCTTTAACATTGATATTGCTGCTATTGCTTGGAAGTTTATGGCTTTTGGGCAAAAGAGTGACCTTTTTTCAAGAACTGTGCTAATTAATTAAAATATTTGCATGCATTGGTTTGTTAATTTGCTATTATTTACATTGTTATTGTTAATATCGTTGTTGTTGTTAGTATTATTATTATTAACTTTCCTTTCTTTATCACCAGTTCATCCTCAAAGAATTTTCAATTTATTATTAACTTTTTATTTCTTTCTTCTTCTTTGAAGGTGAACTGACACTAACCACTACTCGACCGTTTTCATTTTAAAGGTTTAGGATAAAATTTATGTAGAACATAACATCATCATGTAACATTATAAAGTCATTCTCGTTCTCCCTCTCTCACTCTACATCTTACTTTCTCTCTCTCTCTCTTTCTCTCCCTCTCTCTCTCTCTCTCTCTTTCTCTATCTATCTATCTATCTCTGTATCAAATGTCAAATGACATGCAATTTGACTGGTCATACACCTTTTTGTATTCATTAAAAAGTTACTATCTAGATAAGCATAGTTAGTAGGTGTACAATTATATTACATAGATAATGAATGTATCAGACCTATCTCACCAAGCCATTTCTTCTATTTTTAGTTCTTCAGTTAGACAGAATCATGCATCTCTTCTGTAGATGGGTGCATGTGTGTGTGTATGCAAGTAAAAAACAGAGTAATGACCTTTTTTAAGTTTCAAATTGAAAGTGGTTTTATTTGGTGCAAATCTTAAGGGATGGGTGGATGGATGTGTCAGTATGTAGGCTTCTATATCTTCTTAACCTTATTTTTTTCCAAGGAATTTTAAAAATTTAATTTATTATAAATAGTTTGCAATTGTTATAGACGGTTTTTCATACAAAATAAGTGCATGTATATAAATGTGTGTGTGTGTTTATATTTGTGTGTGCGTGTTTATCTTTTTGTATCTAGATGCTTGTGTGTAGTTCACTCATAGATTCATCAGATAAAATTTTGATAAATGTCAAGGTCATCATGATAGAATCGCCTCGGTTATTTATTATTATCTATCAGCACATGTTTTTAAATTAAATTTCTTAGTGACAGCATCTCCCATCTACCATTCATTCATTCATTCGTTCTTTCTTTGTTCGTTCATTCATTCATTCACTCATTCATTCATTTGTTTTGATATTTTTTGTTTTGATTCTCTACTAAATAGTATGCCTGTTGTAAGTATATTTATTTTTATTGTGGAGATTACATATATAAAGAGAGAAAGGAAGAAAGAAAAAGAGATGGAGAAAGAGAGAGAGGAAGAGAAGGAGAAAGAAATACTATTTAAATGTTATCTATCAAGTTTTTAAACAATTGTAATCGTTTCCTAAACCCTGACACCTTTTTTAAAACTGCACAGTGGCATTTTTTTGTTTTGACACAGTTTTTTTTTATATATCTTCACCACAACCGCCTATCATTTCATTCTTCCCTTTTTTGTCCATTCCAGATTTAACTGGCTTACTAAAAAAAACTGAAGTAGCTAAAGTACATCAACCTCAGTTTTTTGTAATTGTAGATATCGTTTTTTTGTCAATTTAATGGCTTCAAACTTATCTGATAATCTTTCTCTGCTTTATAGTGTTAAGGTCGGCTGTCTCACTTTAATTTATTATGGTTTAAAAATGAATTTAATGTTGTGGAATTTAGTCTTCTTCTTTAAGACTGTCATTTTCGCGGAGTCAGGTAGGAATTTTTTAATATTTACTATAAATTTTTTTACAAATCCTTTTTCAATCTCTGTTAAATTAAGGATTTTATTTATATTTACAATACATTTACAGTAGGTTAAATAAAAGTCTTCGTTTAAACTATGAAACAAGGAAGAGATCTACATGGCATTTATTCATTGCTAATAACTTGAAATGAAATTGGATGGATGTAACAGTTTTGAAGGATGGGATCAGTCACAAGAAATAGAAACGAGCAGGAGTTTGCTAGTAAAAAAAAATATGATGGGTGGAATTAATCATGTAGGATTCATTTATCAGAACTTCTGTATATGAATAGGTATTGCAGTAGATAGAGGGAAAAAACATCTTTTCATATTTATTCATTTATTTCCGCCAATGGAAATAACCATGAGTTTTTAGCGGATTTTAAGATCAGCTTTTGATGGCCGAAGAGGGTTGACTAACCTCAAATCTATTAATAACCACCACTTCAGTTTTCTGCGTTACTTCAGCGATATTTAAAAAAAATTGTCATGATCAACTTTAGAATAATTTAAAATGAAGATATGATGTGATTACAGAGAAAATTATAGTTAATGAATGATTTATAAAGAAGTAATTAACTAAATTGTGCATCTATATGTTTTACACTCCTCCATTCAAATATTTTATTTAGTGCATGTTTTAACTATTTCTTTTCTCACTTTGGTTCAAAAACAAGCTTCAAAATAACATATTGCGTTCTTATTATTACCCTCTTCAGCTGTCATATTCATTCTTTCTCTGGTTCATTCATTCATTCATTCACACACACACACACGCGCGCGTAAAATTTTATTTATTTGGCTTTGCATTTTATTGGCTGCAATAAACTTGATAGATCGTTATTTATTTTAAATAAATTGGCTAATTTATTATTGCCTCTTGTACTAATTGCTTTTAAGGTTGAATTTATTGAGAAGATTTATGATTTGTACTCTTGTTTTATCAAATTAATTGATGTTAAGTAATAAAATCAAAATGAATAAAAAACAGTAATAATGATTATTATTATAATATTTTTATTATTCCTACTATTATTAATAGTTAATGATAATAATAATGATAATAATAATAATAATAATAAATGATATTTTTAAACCAGGCAGTGGTGTTGGAAGGCAAGTATTGGAAGCGTAGACAGGAGTGCCTGACGAATGAGTATCAAAAGTGGAGGACCTACTGCAAAGATAGATTGTCGACCGGCAGAGAGAGAAGGAGGAATTCCTGTGATGATGGAGATAACGTGGTGAGTGTCTGTGTTTCTCTATCTCCTCTCTCTCTCACTCTCTCTCTCTCTCTTTCTCTCTGTGTGGGCTTGCATCTTTTGTTCGTGTGTGTACTTTTGTGTGTGCTTATGTCTGGGTCTGTTGGGCTCATTTCTGATTTTTGTGTTTGTTATGGAGTTGAAATTATTAGAGTGATAAGTGATTAAGTGATCATCATGCTGAGAAAATAATTTTGTTATATTCAAGAATGAGTATGATGATTGAGATGATTGAGAAGAATGATGATGATGATGACGTTGATAACTTTGTGAAGGCATTGATTAAGAAATGTGATAACTAACGATGATTATGAAGATAATGATAGTAGTTTATTGTGGAATCACCAATAAACAACTAGAGTTTAAAAAGTATCTATTGAAGTCAGCATCAATCAACAAAGGAAATGAAAAAAAATAAATAAAATCAGATCAGCACGGATATGGTGTGCATCCATGCATCTCAGCCATGCGCCACTACCTTGGAAATGATGAAAGGGGAGAAAACTCAGTCACCACTGACATCGTTATCTTCATCACCATTTTTATCATCAGCATCCGCCGGGTGTATAGAGGCTGACAGCTTTAAGGACTTCCTGGATAACACTCTCTTCTCATCCACCAATCAAAGGATCGCATTCCCAGATCCCAAGGATATTGGTGAGTGGGATAACTTTGGTTAATAGTTCTGTATTTGATGATTGTCATCATCATGTATTTTATTGTTATTAATCCTTATTGATGTCATCACCTTTTTATGTTTCCACCATTTTCAACACTGAGTGTTGTTTTCGTATCTACTGTCTTATTATTTAAGACTTTTTTTTCTAGATATAAAGAACTTCAATGAAAAAAAAAACAAAGTTTTTTTGGTTTTTTTTTCATTTCTTTATATATTTGTTGAATTTTTGAAATTTAAAAATCATTTAATTTGTTTTATTATTTATTGAATAAATTGAAATAAAAAAAATAAATTGATCTCTGGCCGACTATTAAAAAATTCATTCATATGTGTCTCTTAAGCATGTATAAATACACACTATCATGTAAGCGGGCCTTGCAACTTTATTATCAAAAAAAAATTTGTTTTTTATATATATAAAAAACTGTTTAAAATATGCTATTAAATGAAATTATCATCTTCACACTCTTAATTTCACTGAAAGGTTAAAATAAGATATGATTATATATGCGTGTATTTTCATGTTTGATGTTAATCTCCGAAGAGTTTAAAGGATTCTTCTATGAATCACGTTTCTGCGCTAAAATGAGTGATCAAAATAGTAGTCTTCTAGACGTATCACTCTGTTAACTATTTTCAATGTCAAAACAAATGTCTTTGATTTGTCTAGAGGGTCTATTAATTTTTGCTGTTCAAATTTTATTCATCCACTCCACTCGTTAGTTTTTTATTTGCTTAGTATGTTTGTGTCTGTTTAAAGCTCTCATTTAATTATGTTTTCATAAATTTATTTGTTTAAATTTTTTTCTATCATTTTTAAATGGCAAATTCCAGTTTTTAATTTTTGTATGTTTCTTTTAGTTATTGGCTTACCAGACCTTTTTATTAATTTTTAAAATCATTTTCTTCCCATCATCTTCATCCATCTTTTCAATTAACCAAGCAATTGACCTAACTTGGATTCCTCCGCATGTGCTGTGCAATCCAACTCCCTCTCATACTTTTTATTTCCTCATTTATTCCTCCTCTCGAGCTGCTTTCAATTTTGTAAACAGTTCATGTCCTTGTTACTGCACGCATGCTGAACTACAAATACACATATTTAAAAATACAACATCTCTAGACACAACTACATGGACTGTTAAGACAACAAGTTGCACTTCAACAATAGCAATGACATACACAACAACACAGGCGTGCAACTACATACACAACAACACAGGCGTCTTCAACATATACACACGACCGCACACACACACGCACACATACGCACATTCATTTAGCAACAACAAAACTTCATTTGCAGTGAAAGGAGGATATAGCAGACTTGCTCAGCCACACCTCATTCAACTGCAACCCAATCTTGATGACGGCATGGAAGTGGATGGTGTTGCTCCGTTGTCCATCTACGTGGATTTCAAGGAAGCCAGGTAGGTGACCAGTGTTGGGGGTGTCAATAGTTTTTGCAGTAGCCTCTTGGTAGCATTATTGATATTGATTGATTGGTTGATTGATTGGTTGGTCAATTGGTTGAATGATAAGTTGGATGGGTCAGTCAGTCGGTTGGTTGGTTGGTTGATTGAGGTAAGCATAATAACTCGTTGTTGACCATATATTTTTTAAATGTCTGGCATTGTATTGTTTGAGTTTTAATCTGTTATAGAGCTCCACAAACTTTTTGTCCGTCAGATGGGTATTGAATTTAATCACCATCACGCCGACCGCCACCAGACGAATTTAAGAAACCAATCCAAACCTGCCATTTTAACAATTTTATACTTACCCGCCTTTTTTATTAACTTTGATTGCAACCACGTGTTTGAACGGCTCATCACGCAGGCCAACTAGAATAATTTGAATATTTAATTTGTGATAGGCCAGAGTTTGTGCGCTCACTTCCATCATTATCTCACATATTATAATTAATCACATGTTTTTAAACAACTGGCCACGCCTACGCATATACTTATCTCTCCAAGATAATTGATTCTGATTGGTTAGAGGTCATTGCTTACTTTCGCGCGTCCTCACTCCCGTACGTTGGATCACATGTTCCAACAACGGGTTTTCAAGCAGCTGACTTTTTGCACTACTGAAAATTTTAATTTTGTGGATGGTCGTGTCCAAGGTAGAATTTTATTCGTTAATTTTCAACACTTTTGTACGGTAACTGTTTGCTCACTGACCGACTGCGACACTTTATCCGCCGGCACTTTGCCAAGTGCTGATCTATGCACGCTTATAACATTAATATTTGTATTTTTTTTTACTTCAGTGGAAAAATATCATAAAAATTAAGACAGCGTTAACTAAATTATTTTGTTATCAATAGATCTTATTGATAAGCTGGTGATAAATAAAGATAAATTTAATTCAGCCATCATTCATTAAGCCTGTCATTATTGAACAAATTGTTCATCTGTTGCACATTTATTTATTTATTTACTCATTCGTTCATGTATTATTTTTATAATATATTATTTTATTTATTAATTAATTTTTTATGTCTATCTTTATTAAAGGCAGAAAAGAATGAAAAACCCAAGAGTGCAGGTGCGTATGATTAGTGTTTACTCTATCTAAATCACTTTTTCATCATCGCCTTCATATCATTGTCTAATTTGGTTTCAGTTTCTATGATCTATCTGCTTCTTTTTATTATAGATGTTTTTAAATGTTAATGCGTCATGTGTATTTACTACTTTTGTTTTTTTTTAAAATCTTCACAGACATTGTCTTTCTGTCTGTCCGTCTTTCTCTCTCTATCTGTATGTGTGTGTGTGCGATGTTTTGATTGTTTTATACACCCTTTTTTTATTAACAAAAATTATTCATTGTCAATCAATGTTTACAATAATGAAGGTTGGCGTAATATTTTAATGACGTTAATGATGAGGCTGATGAATCTATAAAATTTCCTATTGAATTTATTAAATCCTCTTCATTTAAAAAGGGCGGTGGTTTGAATAAAGGCAGAAACATTGCAAACAACACTTCTAATATCAACATCTGCAACAACAGCAGCAACAACAGCAACAACAACTCATTCGCCAGCGACATCTACAACGACAACAATAACAAATACGCTAACAGCGTCAATACAAATGACATAAACTTGGATATGTGTCTCAGTGATGATATCGAGGTTCCTAGCATCAGCAGCTTCTGTAATGTTAGCCCGGCTCCGCACTTCAACGAGCAAGAAAATATGGAGATAAACAAGATTCAAAAGCAGCTGATGGCCGAAGAAATTAAGGTGCAGCAGGGCAAACTCGTCTCACCGGAAAATTCAAAAAGTTATTTCGAAAAAGATTTCCAACAGGATCAACAACTGCGTGATTACATCAATAATACAAATGACAACAACATTACTGCCAGCAATAACAACAACAACAACAATAATAATAATAATAATAAAAACAAAGGAAGCACTCACGAGAGTTGTTTCATTGATTGCGATTTGCAAGAGTTGTTTAAAGAATATGATATTAATTTATTTGATAAATCGCAAGTCAGTGTTGCACAACAATTCAACACTCAACAGCAGCAGCAGCAGCAACAGTCTCAGCATGTTGCTGCCATCAACGCAAACATTTCTAGCTCTAAATTTCTCAGTAACGAAGGTAAGGAAAATGACAAAAACATTTTTCACTGCATAAATTATTTTGTTAGATTTTAATTTATCGTAACAACTAATTAAGAACTCGGATTTTGATCTTAGGTGTTACTTCAGAAGCAGATACATTGGACCAACAACAATTACAACACCACCAACTTCAACAGCCACCACATCTACTCCAACTACAACAACAGCATCAACCACAAAACTCCGAAACATTTTCTGTTCGCAACACACACACAACAACAACAACAGCAACACTGGTGCAACATATATCATCTCAAGATTTGACTGACCAACAAAATTTAGCACATCGGCAACAGACGTTCTCCACATTTGCAGCAAACGCCGACGTGGCGGACGCATTCAAACGCAGAGCTTCAACGGGTTCGGCGCCATGTTTGTTGAAGCGCTCGACCTCAACGATGGCTGCCACAGACCCAGCTACATCATCGTCAACTTCATCATCCACATCAACTACAGCCACCAAACCTAGTAAAGATAAAAAGCATGTTAGCTTTGCTCTTCCAAGCAAGGTAAACAACATCATTTCTTCTTTGATGTTCTATTCTTTGATGTAAAGTCTTGTGATGTGTTGGGTTATGTTACCTGTCTGCTCCGGTTTTCGTTTGGTTTTTATTAAATATATTTACGGTGTACAATATAAATTATTTTATTTCTTTAGTTTGAATAAATTAAATTGGTCTAGAGCCTAGCCAGTGAAAAGTATAATTCTTACAATGTTAATTCATTGGCACTTTTTTTAATAATCCTGCATTAATCCTCTGCTCTGTTTTTCTAAATTATTCACAGCCTGCCATGCCATCTAGATTAAGGAATAAGAGTTTCATACAACAACAACGGTTACAGCAACAACAACAGTTACAACAACAACAACAGTTACAACAACAACAGTTACAACAACAACAGTTACAACAACAACAGTTACAACAACAACAGTTGCAACAACAACAACAGTTGCAGCAGCAGAAGCATCAGCAACAAATTGAACAACAACAACAATTCCAACACACACAACAACAACAAATACAACAGCAACAACAACAAACGCAGCAACAACAAACGCAACAGTTACTGAAACAACAACAATTGCAACAGCAACGTTTTCAACAGCAACAACTCCAACAACAACAATTGCAACAGCCGAACGAACAAACTTCGGAACAGTCCAATAAGCCGCACCGAAATGTTTTATTGGAACATCTGCTGCTTCAGGGTAATGATATTCTATCTCATCATATTAAGTTGACATTCGTTATAGTTATTTTGTTGTTGTTGTTATTTTTTATTATTATTGATATTGTTAAGAATTCCTAGTTCATTTCATTATTCCAACCTAACGTAACCTTAATTAAGCTATTATTAATCTTTGTTTTTCCGGAAAGGAATTAAAATGTCTATGGTGAGGATGATGATGATGCTGACGATAATGATGGTGATGATTGTTGTGGTCTCATCATTTTTAATTTTTCATCATTTTTTTTGTTACGTCATTATTCTGCGAAGTTTATTCCAGTCTTGATCGCCATACTCTTTGTGTCGTAAGCTTGATGGTGTCCTTGGTTTGATGGTCGAAATAATTTTTCTTCAGATAATTCCAACTCCGATCATGATGATGATCAACAACGCCAGCAACAAATACAACAGCAACAAATACAACAGCACCAGAAACAACAACGACTACAACTGCAACAGCAGCGGCTGCAGCAACAACGACTACGGCAGCAACAGCAGCAGCAAAGTCAGTCATGCAAACAACAAATCGACAAAAGTTTCAAACTGTTCTCGAACATTCCTTGTTACAACAATAGCAACAACAACGGTGATCGTAATAGCAACAACTATACTAGCAACAACAACAGCCATAACATCAACAAAAACAGTTTTAATGCATTCACTGGTGACAGTAACACGAGCAACATTAACGAACGCTCCACATATGATGTCAATAATATTGACAGTCTCAACAACAGCAACAACATTAACAGCAATGACACTAGCAACAACAACAACAATAGTTTTTCTTTTAATATGAATCCGCCAGTTATCCATAAAAACATGGTTCGAATAATTATTTTATGATTTTTAATTTTCTTTAAAAGCGTGTGGGTTTGTGTTTAGTATTTGGAAATTGGGAATTCATTTAAACATGATGCTAAATAAAGACAAGAACGTGAGTTAATAAGATTATAAAATTGTAAGGTTGCATAAGATTGAGAAGTTTAACCGACAATATTCCGTCTTTTCATTTATTAAAAGTTTGGTGACAAATATGCAAAGTAATGTTTATACCTTAGGATAAATAGATTTTTTTTATTTGAATAAGAAGATGGCTTATTTTTATTGAAGATGATGTTTTTGTGAAAATACGAGTTCACTTTATTGCTGGGAATTTTATTGGAGGATTAATGGTGAGATATATCTATATAAATATATTTGAAAAATTGATCAAATTAACTGAGTTTTCAATTCTGTTGACAATGTTACATTTTTCAAGATGTTTGAAACAGCAACAAGTTGTTTGGTGTCACAACAACTACAGCCGCAACAGCAGACCTTGATCCCAACTCACACACAACAATTTATCTTGCATCAATCCTTACCACAGACTGTTGATCAAATTAATCTTATACAACAGCAACAACAACACACATTAGCACCACAACAACAAAACTCTTCTATACAATGCCATGTTATTCAGCCTGAACAAATGAAACATCTGTCATCACATCAGCAACAGCAACTTCACTTTCTGCAACAACAACGACAACAACAATATCATCAACCACAACATCAGCAACAACAAATTTTTATGAGCCAACAACATCCACAACCTGTCCAATTTCAGCTTGTTCAACAACAACAACCACAGCAGCAGCAACCTATTCTAATGTTTCAACAGCAGCAGCAACAACCACAACCGTTGTTTGGCGGCCAACAGCTCTTCAACATCCTCGTCATTCAGGACAGCAGCAACGCAAGCACCACCAACAACAACTCAAACAGCAATGACAACAGCAACGACAACTCAACATTTCTTTGCGACTTCCAAGTGAATGCTGCTGCTGCTGCTGCTACTGTTGCTGCTTCCACTGCTGACAATAAAATAAGCATCAACGGTCTTGTTGCTAATCAGGTTGATGATGATCATGATGATGTCGCAACAAGTTTCAACATCAACCACAACATCAGCTCAACAAGCAATGGAGAAATGATTGATCAGGCAACGCCTACTGCCGCCAGTTTCATCAACATTCAAGACGCGAATCCAATCATCTTCACAAACGAATTTAAAACTTTTCAGCAACTTCTGCAACAAAGCCAGCAACAGCAACAACAGAATCAACCACAACAACTCGTCTTGCATCACCAACCAACACAACAACAACACATCATCAATCAAAACATTTTCACTCTGACTAGTGCAGATTCCAGCCAGGAAGGTAGAAAAGAATTTTAGTTCTTATTTATTTTTCATTATTTGAGTTTTTTTAATTAATGTGTGCTTGTTTATGTTCCTGACATCTGGTATGCTTTGATGTGTTCTTTGATGTGTTTGTGTGTGTGTGCGTCTGTGCGTGTGTGTGTTTGTTTGTCTGTGTGGGGTGTGTGTGTTTAGGCATGCATTATACCCTTGCACCTGTACTTTGTATATTTACCTTTTTCACTGAACACTCACGCATAATTAACTTGTCCAGTTCTCTCTCAATCCTTGATAATTATTTTTGTATTATGCTTTTTTTGCTTTATTTGTATGTGTATGTGTTTTATGTGAGTGTGTGCGTGCGTGTGTGTTTGCGTGTGTGTGTGTGTGTGTGTGTGTGTGTGTGTGTGTGTGTGTGTGTGTGTATTTTTGAATGTTTGTAGTGTTATTTTTTCGTTTGTTTCAATGTGTATTGATATGATGCTAGTGTGAACTTGAAAAAAAAAATAGGATAGTTGTCTTTAATATTGAAGTTACAACTGGATCTATGCAATCATTTGTGGTGAAAAAAAATGTAAAAATATCTTTTGATAGATAATAAATTTTATTTTTAAATAGTTATTTTTAAAAATATGTCTAAAAGACAATTTTTTTCTGTTATTCTTAAGCAATTATTTGTTTTGAGATGCCACAACAAATGCAATATTAACTGCACTGAATTTTCTGATGAATTTGTTATGTCTGGAATTTTACTAACTCAACTACACATATTGTATTGTAATTTAATGTAATGGTATGTTAAGTGATGTAAATGTGATTTGTATTGTATTTTAATGTAATGTGATTTGAATGGTATTGTAATGCAATTTGTAATGTGATGCTAATGACAGGGTTCACTAACTCTCTTGCCAATCATGACATTGCCAGCAATCCCTTTTCTCATCTGGTTGGGAAACTTTGTTTTAGTCTGTCGTCTTCATTCGTCCCATCATTCATTCATTCATTCGTTCATTCTTTCCTTCATTTTTTTGTTCATTCATTCATTCATTCTTTTGTTCATTCATTTTTTTGTTCATTCATTCCCAATTAATTAACTATTTATTTATTGAATTAATTTGGATTTGGAATCAAAATTGCAAATTGAAATTGCCTGCCTGCATGCCTAGCCGATAGTGAAATTGTTAACAAAAATGCAAACATAGTTTGTTTCATTTTAGCAGCCATGAAATGTAAACTTGTATCTGAATGTCAAACTCTGTAACAGTTTACTTGTGTTTGTAATTGTTTTTTAAATGCCATTGCTGCTACTACTGCTAATGCTGCTATTCCCACTACTATTACTACAACTGCTACCACTACTACTGCTACTGCTACCATAACATTAAATATGTCATATGTTATGAGCGTAATTTTTCAAATTTAACAACAGAATCGATCAAGACATTCAAGCAATGATTCCATGGCCAGTAGTAACTACGACGTACTCATGGTTAGTATTCAAATTGTAGTATTAGTAGTATTTTTGTAGTAATTACTTTAGCAGTATTTTTGGTTGCAGTAGTTGTAGTAGTAGTAGTAGTTGTAGTAGTAGTGGCCGCGTTATGAATGGTAGTTTAGAGCTAGTAAAGGCAGCAAAGAAGTTGGTATGTCCTTGTAGATCCATAACTACTCATCTATTGGTCATAATAATAGTAGTATTGACATCGGCAGTATTATTAACAGTAGTAATAATTATACATGCGGTACGAGTAACCCTAGCCACAACATTATGAACAGTAGAATAGTGCTGATCATAGCAGAAAATTTTATTTTTAGTAGATCTTATGTACTCTTTGTAGTGAAAATAGCGACGTTTTTGTGGTAATGGCGGTGACAGCAGTAGCCGCAGCGTTTTGGTAGCGTTATATAGAATACTGCCTCTAGAAGTAGTAGTAATAGTAGCTGTGTTAGTAGTAATAGTAGTAGCAGTTTTGATTAATCTGGATTCTATGAAGAGAAAAACAAGCATATGTAAATATTTGAGCAGTGTTTTGCTGAAGGGTTGAATTATTTAGGGGATGTGATTAGATTAAATTAAGTAACAGTAGTATTGGTTTGGGTAAAACAATTCTCTTGCTACTATTTACTACTACTACTACTACTACTACTACTACTACTACTACTATGGCTTCTTCTGCAACGGTTAACACTGATATTAACACTGCTGCAGAAGGACCCAAAAAGACAGCATCACACTTCAGCTGAGCACCAAAGAAGATGCAACATCAATGTCAGTAGATCATACATTTATGTGGATTATTTTATTAAATCAATTTATATCTTTGTTTGTTTGTTTATTTATTTATTCATTTTTTCGTTTATTTATTTTCACTTTACTTCAATTGTGAAAAATAATTAAAATATCTGTTATTTTTTACATATTATTTCATGTGCAGTACTGTTTTGAGACTCTGAACAACTTAGTTCCAGAACTGAACCAGCAGTCTTCAGGCAAAATTAACAGGGCAAGCACCCTTTTTAAAGGTCAGTCTTTTTTTTTGGAGCGTATATACATTGCTGCTCTTTACCAAAAAAACTGTCATTAAAGAACATTCAATATAACAATACATTACTAGATTATCAGTTAAGAGTTTTAATAGTTTGTTATTATTGTTGTTGGACTTCGGTGGTGGTCAAACGATGTTTTGTTGATGGCTTCAGAATTGTTTGTTTATGGATGTTGTTTTGATACGACCCAGTCCTACATAAGTTTGTTTGCGTTGCAGCTGCCGAGTGCTGCAGGAATTTGAAGCAGGAGAGGGAGCAAAATGGAGAGTTGATTCGCCGGAAGAGGATGGAAGTCGAACAGCTCAACATGGATATCAGGTTGGTTGGATTGCATGCATGGAGGAATGAATGGATGGATTGCATGCATGGAGGAATACGTTTTAAAGCCGGTATTGCTATTGGCATTGGTTGGCGATATAATATTTGAATATCGTTAACAACAGCACCCAGCAACAACAACATCGCAAACGCCAACAACAACATCGCAAACGCCAACAACAACATCGCAAACACCAACAACACATCACGAACAGCACTATGCAGAACAAACTGCCAGCAGATGGCATCAGCGAACTATGCCCTCAGCAACGAGCCAACAAACTGTCACATCTCTTCGACGAGTATATCAGGGAACGAACGCTAACTAACTGGAAGTTCTACATTGTTAGTCTTGCGACGACAATACATTATTAGCGTAATTAAAGACATTAGTGAACTAATTAGTGTGATTTCTTTGTTAGTGTCATTACTTTGATGTTATTATTACATTGTTAGTGCGGTTACATTGCTTGACTAAATGTAGATAATCGAAATTTAAGAGGCAGAAAGTTTGTTTTATCATTTAAGTTGAGATAGGACGTATGTCCTACTCTACACTATACTTGTCAGAAATCTGTTGAAAGTTGTTTTATGGTGGTACAGTGGAGATATGAAATAGCCGATATGTGGTTTAGTGTTTCTTAATTTTTTTCATCTCAGTGGAAACGTTGTGTTTGTTTTGTTTGCAGTTGGTTCACTCAGTGCATTTATTAATGTGTCTGCTTTTGTTTCCTGGATAGTTTTGTAGCCCATCAAATCGACCAGTCGGTGATGTCAGGCTCATCGCTATTTTTTCATCAGCTTCGTCATCATCGTCATTCACCATTTTTGCCGTCCCCCTTCTTCACCATTCAGTTCAGTTTGATAGTGAAATCCTGGCTGGCGTCATACAATGACGATGTGATGACGTCATCACGTCAAATGATGCACAGCACAATCTTCAAGTGGGTTGAACAGAAGTGCTCACTGCCCATACTGAGGAATGGTTGGTTGGTTGGATGGTTGGTTGGATGGTTGATTGGTTGGTTAGTTGATTGGATGGTTGGTTGGTCGGTTGGATGGTTGGTTGGATGGTTGGTTGGTCGGTTGGATGGTTGGTTGGATGGTTGGTTGGTTGGTTGGATGGTTTGTTGGTTGGTTGGTTGGTTGGTTGGTTGGTTGGTTGATTGGTTGATTGGTTGGTTGGATGGTTGATTGGTTGGTTGGACTGGAGGTGGTTGTGGTGTGTTGGCGATGATGGTGCGATAATGAGAATGATGATGAGGAAGAGGATGTATTTATTATCATAAGACTCATTTTTTAATCTTCAAAATTAGAATCATCCTTTTAACGTTGAGGTTGATGCTTCATTTGAGTAATTCAGAAAATCGCACGTAATGATGAAGTTAATTAAACATTTAATTAATACCTGAATAATTAAATGAGTCAAGCAAAGAAAACAATGAAGAAATGAATGGTGAACTTGTAAACAAATAAATATTCCTTAAAATAGGATAACACCATGGCCTTTTAAGTTAATGAAAAACGCAAAACAATTGTTAACATACCATCGGTTGAGAAATCTTTCAACCAACCAATCAATCAACTTTTTTTTCAATTTTTTAAAATAGTTTCTTTTATTTTGCGATTTTTTTTTGGAAAGTTGGTTATTTTTAAAAGGTTGCTATCTGTGTCGTCGTCATCATCTTCTTCATCATAATCTTCATCATAATCTTCATCGTCATCCTCTTTGTTTACTTTCTACTTGAACAAGCTTTGGAGTGTCTCCATCCATATCTTTATCATTATTGTGATTTTTCATTGTTAAGCCCTGTTGGTTGTATAAATAATACAAATAATAATAACAATACTGACACTGATAATAATACTAAAAACTTTAATGCTAGTATTTGTAATAATACTCATTAAGTATTTTGTATAGTAAATGCTATTTTTTAATGTTTTATATTTCGAACGTTTCATAACAGTATTGATTTTCTTCACGATGCTGTGTGAATAGTTAAAAGCGCGTGTCCAATTTTTTTTTGGTTTTCAAATTTATTTATCTATCGGCCTCCGCTATTCTGTCAATGTTTTTTTTCTTGACTCATTCATTAGCAGATAATAATAAATGAATCATTCATCTAATGAGGCTCTGGACTTTCTTTCCTCTTCGTTTCATCGTGAAGTTCATCTCTTCTATTTGCTTCCTCCCTTTTTTTACATCTGGAAATAAAATTTATAAAATTTTTCATTTCGTTTTATTAGTTCGTTAGTTGATTGATTGATTGATTGATTGATTGATTCCTCCCCAGATGTGCTGACGTCATTATGCAACCTCAGTAAGAGTACGTCCATTCTGACGGATCCATCCATCCTTCCACAGCAAGTTCTCATGGCTGTACAAGAACAACCTACCGATTGATTGATTGATTGATTGACTGATTGATTGACTGATTGATTGACTGATTGATTGACTGATTGATTGATTGACTGATTGATTGACTGATTGATTGACTGATTGATTGACTGATCAATTGACTAACTGATTGATTGGTTGACTAACTGATTGATTGGTTGATTGATCGATCGATCGATCGATCAATCCATCCATCAAATAACAAACAGATTTTTATTTAGTCCATGTTTTTTTCGATATTACAAAAAATTTGATATCATTGGAGATATAGATGCTTGGAAAAAACTTTCCAAAAGATGGCGGGACAAATTAAACTAACAAAGCAGGGATTAGTCAGGTATATGTATACGTATTTATATAAATGTACACGTATATATACACGTATATACATATATGTATACATGTTGTATTGTATGTATACATATATATGTATGTATTGTATGTATGTATGCATTGTATATGTATGTATGTATTGTATGTATGCATTGTATATGTATTGTATGTATTGTATATGAATGTATATTTATGTATATTTCGTATAATAAATGTATGTAACAGTGAGATAAACTTATGCAATTTTGTACACAATTTTTACCTTATAGTTATGTAGGTCGGGTGTCTTTGTGGATAAAAATTGTGTTGATGACGATGATGAGGATGATGATGATGAAGATGATGATGATGATTACGATGATGATTACGATTATGAGAACCGCACAGATGATAAAATGATTAATTTACTTTATTTATTTGTTGAATAAATTTAATTTAATGTTTTTTTTCAATTCTATGGTCGGTCTTCAATAAACTCCTGTGTCGTTGTTATTGTTGTTAGTTTTACTGATACTATCAATTTCTCGATAGTTTTAACAATAATAATAGTAATAATAATAATAACGATAATATTTCATAAAATTTTATAATTAATTTATTTATTTATTTTATTACTACTGGCTGTTAATGATTGTTAAGATAAATAATATTTCTGAATTATATAATTTTTGACTCGGCTTTTTTCTGATTATTTTGTTTAATTTTAGTTACCCTTTGTGAATAAATTTATATAAATATATGTATGTTACTTGTTAATTAATTTAAGTTATTCATTTTTAATTGGTTAATTAATTAATTAATTGATGATGATAGGATGATTTGAATGGTCGTACAAAGTGCGATCCTATGTGTACGGCTTGCACTGTCAATGAAACTTTCTTTTTAGGTAATGGTGATTTGACATTAGCGATGATGATGGTGCGATTGTGATGAGGAAATGATGAGGAGGAGGAAAGGATGATGATGATGATGACGTCATTTTACAAAAATTGATTTTTGTTATATGTATTTCTAATATCTTAAATTTTATTCATTTATCAAAAATTTTGGGGAAAATTTTTTCTATAAAGTTTCTCTTGCAGTTTGTTCTTTTAGCAAAATTTGATCATTTGATTACTATTTAATAAATTTAATTTAAAAAAGTTAAAAATGATTTTTTTTTCTTGTTCTTCTAGATTAATTTCCCCTTTGAGTAAATAATTATTTAGTATCTTTGTTTGGATCACCAGTTATTTTTTTATCGGTTAAAAAATGTTGGTAGTACCATAACATCATAAGACCGTTTATAACTTCAGTTAATTACATTTATTTCGCACTTATACATTCACACACCGATACATATTTATACATATACATATTTATATATTACCTATCTATCTATTTATTTATCTATCTATCTATCTATCTATCTATCTATCTATCTATCTATCTATCTATCTATCTATCTATCTATCTATCTATCTATCTATCTATCTATTTATCTATCTATCTATTTATCTATCTATCTATTTATCCATTCATCCATCCATCTTTCTGTCTTTTTGTCATTCTGTTGTGCCATGCGTCTTTTGTTTAATTTTTTCATTCAGTTTTTTGTATATGTCCTGCATATATCACAACATGTACAAATACACATACGTGAACGTACACTCACACACATACACACGCACACATGCATATATACATTTATACACACGCATATATGCGATTGCCACGCATTCTCTTGTCAGTCAATTATTTTGTTGCATAGATTCAACATTTTCAAAATTCTAATTATATTAATTATATATAAATTTTTATAAGATAAGGAGAATGTGAATGAATAGGATGCCATATATTTTTTCATCCTTTTATCAAAGTTGTGTATGTATGTTTGTGTGTGTATGCGTGCGTGTCTGTTTGTGCGTGTGCGTGTGCGTGTGTGTGTGGTGCGCACACACGCAATTATTAACGTGAGAAAAATGTTGTATTTAAAATAATCTTATGGTCTACTGCTGCATGAGATAAATATGATGACTGCACTGCACTCAACAGGATGATTACCTGCTCTTATTATTATTCTTATTTTTCTTCTTCTTATTATTGTTATTTTGGAAATTTGATGAACTTGTTTACGTAGATTGATCACGGAGCCCTTTCATTGGCTGGCATCGTTTTGCGGAAAAATTATTTTCTGTAGGTTTTAATAATGATCGTAAAAATAATTTTGATAAAATAAGAAAGAAGTATTTTTGCCTCTTAGCCATTCACATTTGTAGTCTTACTACTTTATCTCATTCATTTATTCTCATGTAGTCTAAACTGAACGATAAGTTTTTATAATTGAATTAGTTATCGGTAAATAAGTTTTCAGCTTTTTGTTTGTTTTTTGGAGTTTTGTCATATCCTCACAGTAAAGAAAAACATTTGAAAGCTTGCACGCAATAACATTTACTTTGCTGGTTTTATTTTCGTTACTTTAAAAATTTTTTTTCTTTGCTAGGTTAAAACAGATGTTCTCAATCTATTGTCACTTATTAATTACATTTTTCTCTTTTATTTTCGTCTTCAAACTATCTCAGATATTGGATGTCAGGTTTTTTTTATCGTAAGCGTCATCATTGTCGATGTTATTAATGTTTCATCATTCATTTCCCGCCATCATCATCATCTGTCACCCTCATCATTATTCAGTCAGTCAGTCATCAAGTCACATCTTCCAATTCAATTTAATAATAAATTAATAGTAATAATAATACATGTTGTTTGATTTTCTATTCCAGCATGTTCCATCCATACATACATCATCTTCATCATAAATTTCGCCGATTGAAATGTTATTATCTTCACTCACATTCATCATTGAATCCATGATTTTTTTTCTTCTAATTTTTTTTAATACATTTTTTTGATTATTTTATTAATCTTTTATATTTGTTTGTTTGTAATGAACACTTGTATATTCACACCACACACATACGCACACACACAATACGCTCAAACTATACCTATATACCCAATAAATACACATAAAACAATATGCACACATACAAGAATATCTATCTAATAGCTTTTCACACAATAATTTTTCAACATGCCTTAAAACAGACATCATCAGCTATCCAATTAATACTATACCATCTACATTGCACATAAACTCCAAAATTTAAAAGAAACACTCACATTACATAACTAACTGACTGAAAAAAAAATTTCATCAGGTCTTAAAATTGTACATCAATCATTGTTTTAATATGCAAAAGATACTTTGGTTTAATCTCAAATTATTCTCATTTTAATATTTACTTACGGATGGTTAAATCAATTTACGGTATGTAGTTCCTTTGAAAATTAATGTTTTCTGCTTAATTCTTTATAGAATTATTAACCAATGTTTAATAATTCAGCTGAGCAATATATAAGATGAGCTGTTGTAAAAAAAATTCGTCCAATGCACTATCATGCTTATGAAACGCACGAAAGATATTTTATGCATCTTCAAATTCGTCGGCATTATGCAAGTAGTATTGCAAATTTTATTTGGATGCTTCTTTAAATATTATAAATTGCAAAGGCACATTTTTTCATGTATAAAAACTTTACTAAACTATCTACTCGAAACATCTGTACGTAGGTTAACAGAGATAAAAACACAACAGCAGCAGCCTGAATGAGATTTTTAGTTACGTTTTGTGTCGTCTTATTGTTAGTTATTACAATACAATATTTTACGGTTAATCATTTGCTGAACTCTACTCTTAATATCATTGTGTGTGTGTGTGTGTGTGTGTGTGTGTGTGTGTGTGTGTGTGTGTGTGTGTGTGTGTGTGTGTGTGTGTGTGTACGTACGTATGTGTGTGTGTGTGTACGTATGTGTGTGTGTGTGTACGTATGTGTGTGTATAAGGGAGAATGTACGTGTGTGTGTTTTGTTGAAAACAACAAACTATGTATAGCCGTTTGCAAAAATCACATTGACACCTACCTTACAATGTTTTTAGCTGTATTGTGTGTGTATATATATATATATATATATATATATATATATATATATATATATATAATTTCATTTATTTTTATACAATAACCTTTTGTGAAAATAATTAACAAAGTGCATTTTTGTAATATAATGTTTTTTTTTATTTATATACCTGTACAGTACATACGTGTACTAGTATTTGTTAGACTGTCTCTTCTGGTTGGCAGTTTGTATGTAAATTGAATTTGTATAGTACGTGATGGATGGCTAGGAGAAGTAGGAGGACTCTTTCATGTAACTATTGACTGTCTACATCATGGGCTTTGTGCCTTTATCTAATGCTCATGAAATATGAACTATGTACATAGATGAATTATTAAGTAAATAAATAAGTTTCTATGGAATGCAATTTGAAGATAAATGAGTAAATAAATATAAATATAGATCGATATATTACATTAAATCAATGTTGTCATATTTTCATATTTAGAGTTTATCTCGTGTATATATATATATATATATATATATATGTATATATATACCTATATATATGATAGTGCATTTAATACATTTATTTCATTTTCATAAATTTATGTCGGTTATACATTTTGCAAAAAATGTGTCTTAAAAACTATCAGCCGTGTCGTTTTGCTTCTTATTATCATCAAAATTGCAAGTATAAAGATCAAATTGACTTAGCCAAAAGCGTAACTTAGAAAGTTCGTACTTACCTGGCATAACAGTCAATTTGTCGATAATGCTCAATTGTATTTTTATTAAAAAAAAATTCAATTTTTGAACGACTTGATTGAACGATGTTCTTTTCAGCGGTCATTTTATGGAATGACGGTTTAAAACCTTGCAAACCTAGCAAACTAGTTTTAACCATTCTTTTCCATTATTTTTGTATTCCCGTCAAATTTGTCTTTCCTGTGTTTGATCATTTCTTTTAATATTAACTGCCTTCTTCCTTTGAGTCTTTGTTAACTCGCTAAAGTACCACGGAGCAACTAATACCATAGTAAATATATTAAATCAGAAAACAGTTATACCAAAAATTACTTTATTCATAATCAAACGTAGAAAATAATAAACTCGACAAAGTAAATCACAGACATTTCTAAATTGTTCAGCCCAATAAATTGAGGATCGGTTAGGCACGACAGATTTCTCTTTTTATTATTTCAATAAGTCATCACAATTAAATCATAATTGATATAAAATGTGTGTGTGTGTGTGTGCGTGTGTGTGTGTGTGTGTGTGGGTTTGTGTGCGTATGACTAATGATCAGTTCAATCCAAATATTAACTAGAATTCTTTATAAATAACTCCAATGCACATTTAGATAGCTCCAGTACAACTTGAGGTTAAAAAATGTTGAGACATAGAGGCAGCATTCAAATCATTACATTCATATGTACATAATGTACGTGTTCGTATGCACTGTTTTTTAGCAGGTGAAAAGAAATTCTCAAGATGATAACATTTAACGTTACAAAGAATAAGTACAATATATTGAATATTTAGAGAAGTTGTCCTGGTATATATCGTTATACTTAAAATTATTATTCTCGAAAATATTATTACGTTACCAAGAATTGAAGTATGACGATAATATATCGAATGTATGTATGAATGATTGAATGATTGAATGAATGAATGAATGAATGAATGAATGAATGAATGAATGAATGAATGAATGAATGAATCTGTTATTTTTTCACACCTTGGTATGCAAACAATAACAAAGGCATAAACTCTTAACTTTAGGTTACGTAAACAATGGTACAAATATAAACACTAGATCATGATGACGTCATAACGAAAAATTGTATACATATATATATAAACAAAATTTTGAACCGTACATAAAAAAGAAAAACAAAATTTATATACAAATACTGATTTAGAGAATAACAAACAGCTCGTTTTGGATGAAAAACTTCCACCAGAAAAAATGAAACATGATGAGACGTGAGTGGATGGAATGATGTCAAAGAGAAATAATTTCATGATGATGACGAAGACGACGACGATGATGACATTTATAACCATGATGAAAAAACAGTCTTGATAGCAAATATGAGGAAGGATTTATGAAATACTTTATGTATACAGTTTCAAATGATAATAATGAGTAGTCTCATGTTTCCAGTGGCTGATTTGTCAATGATGACGATAACTCGGATGGTGATGAGGATGGAGTGGATGATAACGGTGATGATGAAGATGGTGATGTAGTTGTTGGATGTTGTGGTGGCGATAAAAGTTCTTTATTTCTTGAATTCCTCATACTGAAGCTGAGGGAATCCTTATCAAACTTCAGCAACATCAGGCCCAACTCACCATCAAATCTGTTCTTCGCTACCTGCTCGTTTTAAATTGGATTTTATTTTTATGAAAATTCCGTTTCAATTATTATTCCACAATTTTTAAATAATCAACAGAGACGAAAATACATGTAAAATCACCCTTAACATACAACAGCTCAAACAGATTTTTAAAAAACCAAACAGCCAAAAAAATATTTTCCTTAATCGCTATCAGTTGCTGTCGTCATCATTCTTACTATTATAATCATCATCTACGTCATCATCACCATCTACGTCATCATCAGCATCTACATCATCATCATCACGTGACGACCAACCTGTATGTACTTCCTTCCCCTGACGCTGGTCAGCCTCTTGTCCTGGAGTATGATGATGTTATCTGCTTCCTGGCTCACCTTGGCACTTCC
>NW_008705512.1:3482408-3498554 GCF_000326865.2 Helobdella robusta
ACATCATCTTCATTATATCACAATGTTTTGTATGTTTCCTTATTATAACAGATACCTGTAGTCGAGTTGACGTAGAGTTGATCAAGTTTTTCCAGCTTCATCTTACTCCTGCAATGTCTCAAGCAGGACGTTACAATGCATGTGAAACCTTCGCTGTATGCTAAGTTCATTTTTGTGAGGAACTTAATTATTTCTTTCTTCGTTATTGGCTGCATGTCTTCGAACGATAAGTTTTGCTTTGAAATATGAACATTTCAGTTTAATAGTTCAATTGAACAGTTCAGTTTATTATCATTAATAATAAAATTGCTAGAATTACATCCACACATTTACAAATTAAATTGATATATAATATTTATAAATAAATATTAAATTAATAAATTGATATGAAAAACCATTGACAAAAGGCAACTAACAACTGAATTGTTGGAAATAATTGAAAATTTTAAAACTAAAAAATATAAATATAGTAATAACTTATAAAATAAGTAATAAGACTTTTGTAAAAAATACTTCATTAAAAAACAAAACAATTTTATAAAATTATTTTATGAAAATATAATATATATAATTATAATATAAACACCTGTTTGGCCACATCTTCACCATTGGTATTATTTTTGTTGGTAGTGTTATCACTACCGTTATTCAATTTTTTATCATTGTTGGAGAAGGAGCCATTGTTACTGCTAAGTTGTTTGAGTGCAATGAAAGTTTGAGGGACTTGCTTATTGGCAAAGAGATATTTTTTTCTGTATTTTACGACTGGATGATGACCAAGTCGAAGAAGTTTGCAAAGCAAATCGTTCATTCTCAACAAAATTAGATCAGCTAAACTCTCTGAACTGAAGACAGGATGAAATAAAAAATGAGCCAGTGGCAAACACAAAGTCGGTAGTCGTTCAAGTTCAGTAGTTCAAGTGATAATTCACATTCTGTGCCGTTGTTAAGCGAGACATGAATAACTTAGCGTAGATGGTGAAAGATTTTTTTTAGATACATAAAAAACGAATTCTGAACTGTTTTATAAAAATATTTTTATTAAAAAATAAAACACGAGCCCGGCAATTTCAAATAGATTAAAAATTACTGAACGATAATTCAACAACAACATTGAGCATAGTAAAAAAAACTCGCTGTAAATATTTGTTAAAAACAGAAACAGGTTCAATCAATCAATCAATCAATCAATCAATTAGCTTATAAAGCGCTATTTCCGCGATGTTCAACAGCGCTCCTCAATGAATTTTGAAAACAGATGGGTCTTGAGATCCGCTCTGAACTTCGCAAGTGATGGAGGTAGAGAGTTCCAGAGAAAAGGACCAGAAAAAGCAAAAGCAGATTTGGCAAAAGAGTGTTTAACACGAGTTAAGAAAAAGCGAGAAGAAGAAGACGATCGTAAACCGGGGCGTTTAGGGTTCAATTAATATATCTGATAAATACTTAGGAAATAATTTAGATTGAGACTTATACATGAACGTGCAAATTTTAAAAATTATTCTATATTTTATAGGTAGCCAGTGCAAAAGAACAAGATATGGAGATATATGAGAAAAGAAAGGGGCACGAGCAACTAGACGAGCAGCAGAGTTAAAAGCTTTACTTAAAGGATAGAGTATAGAGTCAGGAAGACCATAGTAGAGCGAGTTACAATAATCAATCCTAGATAAGACTAACGAAGTAACAAGAAGGAGAAGAGTAGGATCATCAAGAAAAGGCAAAAGTTTTTTTATTCTACGTAGATGAAAGTAAGAGCTTCTAGCAACACTATTAATCTGAAAAGAGAGAGACATAGTAGAATCAAAGATAAAACCTAGACTACGAAACTTATGAGAGACATCAAGAGTTTTAGAATCAGGTAAGATAATAGGAGGAATAGTAATAGAGTGTTTAGATTTATTAAAACAAATTAATTCTTAAGTTTAAAACACATAGTCAGACCAAGCGATAATTGAAGAAGGACATAGAGTTAAATTAAGAAGAACACTATTGAGATTAGATGGAGGAAAAGAAGTATAAATGAAAGAATCATCAGCATATAGTTGACTAGAGAAAGAAAAGTTATTAATAATACGAGGTAGTTCAGAAGTATAGAGTATAAATAGAAGAGGGCCAAGGATAGAACCCTGAGGTACCCCGAAAGTAAGAGTAGAGGAGTTAGAAGTAGAATTATTGAGAACAACAGAAGAAAAACGATTACAGAGATAAGAAGAAAACCAAGATAGACAAGAATCAGTAATATTAAAAGAAAGATGCAGCAAGGTTAAACCAACTCCCCTCACATACCAGGCCCTTCCTAAGTTTATATATAAAAAGTATGTTAACTTATCATAGAAGAGTTATTGTGAGAATTAAAACAGCCTTATGCTTATGAAAGGAAGAAATCCCGGTCATTCACATGCAAAGTTTCATGGTTCCAGTTCGCTATTTTACATGAATATTATGTTGTCTGCGTGTTGAACGTCGGGGAATGCCAAGAAATGCAGAAAAGATTTTCTGGAAACAAAGTTCACATGTAATAATCACCAAAAAGATCTAACTTTTACTATTGTCAATACGTAATCTGTCCTTATTCTGTCCTTAGTAATAATATAATTAATTTTGTATCTCTAACTATTTATGTTTGAGACGCACAATATTAAATTAACATTAGTTAGTTAGTATATATTGATGTTATATTTGTTTTCTTACAACCAAACGAAAAACGAACTGTTTTTCTTTAAAAATAACTTGCGTATATTCATAAAATAGCGGAAGAAACACAAATCAAAAGCCTTAATGATCCAAGGTAGTTAAAATAGCAAAGCAAAATGAATATAGATCGCATCATTTGCCAAGTATATCATCTATTGACCACATTTTCTTGCGGCTCATTGTCGTTGCAGGAGTCTCCACTTGATTGTTGTTTGGGCACTCCACCACTGGCAACACTTGTGGTTTCTGTAAAGGATTGCCATTCAGCAATGCATCGAACAAAGAAGATGACGACAATGATGCAGCAGGACATAGTAATGAAGAAAACGGTGGCAAAAAATTTGATGAAGATGATGAGATGGATGACATCAAAGACGATGATGATGTCAAAAACGACGACGATGAGTATGAAGATGATGTAACAATAGGAGCAGCGGAGGAGACAGATGATGGTGACTCCAGTTCATCATCTTCCAGCTCGTTATTCATATCTCCTCCCTTCTTCATGCGTCTCCTGGCGTTGGCAAACCACGTTGAAATTTGTGTCAAAGTCATACTGCATTGAGCCGCCAAATTGATTTTGTCCTCTCTTGTGGGGTATGGGTGGTCAATGTGCTCGGACAACCAAGCCTTCAATTTGGCAGTCTTGGTCGGCGTGACTGCTGATGATGAGGATGAAGAAGAGGATGACGATAAAGATAACAAGGAGGAGGAAGCTGAAGACAAGGATGAAGACAATTTAAGATGTTGTTGTTCCACTGAAGGTGATGATGGTGATGATGGTGACGGTGATGTTTTGACTTGTTTCGATGATGGAGATGATGATGATGGTGATGAAACTGCTGATGGGGATGATGGTGATGCTGATGATATCGGTACTGATGATGATGCTACTGTTGATGTTGATGACGTTAATGATGATAATGCCATTGATACTGTTGTTGTTAATGATGATGATAAAGATGACGTTGACTCTGTTGGTACTGGCGCGAATGATGTTGGGGACGAGGATGAAAGAGAAAAGAGTGGCAGGGGGGTGGATGGTGGAGGCATCATCAGAGGCAAATAAAATGGGTTGGGAGCAAAGGGATAATTTGGAGGAAGTGGAAAATTACAAAACATAGAACGACTGAAAGATAATGGAAACATCGGTATCGGAGCAGATATGTCGGCTCGAAACCGTGGGAATTCGGACAGGAAGGAAACATCAAATGGTGGCAGTGGAAGCTGCGGTTGAGGTTTCATTTGTAGCCCGAGTGGAGTTGATTGATACTGCCGTGGTTCCGGGTCGTCTGAAGAGTTATCCAGAGGTTCCTCTTTTATTTTTGCAATTTTTTCCATCGTTGCATCAAATTGGTTGCCACCATTTTGTTCATCTCCGTCGCAACTTCTCATTCGTTTTTTGGCATTTATTTTTTCATCCATCATTCCATTCGTTTCCTCTTCCTGTTTGTGTTCACCGCCGTGGATTCCATCATCATTATTATTTCTCATTTCTGAAAGCTTGGGACAATTTCAAGAGGAAATTGAGCAGTTCAAACTCTGATTTTGTAAATGTGATTCTCTATATATTTATTGGATATTCAATTCACTGTCCTTTGGCTAAACTCTAACGAAGCTTCCAATGCAACAATTTTGTAAAATTACACGCGAAATTATTTAAACTCGAGTACGACAATTAGCTGAATGGTTCTGATTTAGTAAGTGCACGTTTATATATACTCTACGTGCTTATACTCATTTCACTGCACAAAGTCACTTTATTTACAATTCACCACCAACACAGAGAATTAGAAGTTTTATATATGCCTGTGTATGTATGTATGTGTGTGTGTGTGTGTTTTTATTGGTACCTCTTTGTTTTTTTTTTTTTTGTATAAGTGTCACTATGTGTTTTATTGTGTCTCCGAAATCTGCTAAGATCAAACAAGCTGTCAACTTTATGACTGAAAGTTATTAAAAGAGATTGTAATTAACTAATCACCGTCATAGTCGTTTGTGTTGTCGTTGTTGTTGTCGTTGTTGTTGTCGTTGTTGTTGTCGTTCACAAAATTCCTAATTTTATTGGTTACGTAATTTATTTGTGAGCATGAATGAATAGGGATCAAATACATTTAGCGTTGATGTGCATTTTATTTTTGGGAAAATAAATGTATGTTAATCTGCGTTAGAAAAATTGAAAAAGAGTTTGTTAGAATTATCATAGTTACTTTAAATGCCATCAGATTTCGTTCACCGATACTAAACAACTTAATGAGCAACTTTGGAAATGACTTTAATTTTTGTAAGTCATTAACTCATTCGTTCGTTCGTTCGTCATTCATTCATTCATTCACTCATTCATTCTATCATTCGAATGTTCGTCTGTATGTTTCTTTGTTCGTTCGTTCGTTCATTCATTCATTTGTCCATTCAACCAATTTATTAACCAATTTTATCAATTAACCTTTAATTTTTCAATTAATCGGTCGGCCATCTATTCATCGGAACTTTCAATTCCCACCCATCGTTACTTGATTCCGATTGGTGGAAGTTAGGTAGATGGGCGGAGCTAACAAAGTTATTAGTTAAAATGAACAATAATATTTTCATTATCATCAAACAGAAACCAGAAATAATTATTAGAATTATTATTATACCAATAATAATATATTATTATTTGTAACTATTTATAATATTTATGACATGCATACAAATATTTGCACCGCAGCATCAACACACAGGGGTATAAAATTAATACCTCTGCTGCTACTACTACACTACTACTACTACACTACAACTATTACTACTACTACAATTACTACTACAAATACTACTACTACTAATACTACCATTACTACTACAATAATAATAATAATTGAAATTAGAATAAGAATAATAAAACTAATAACCAGTCGTCGAGCCATATTAAAATGTTTGTGAAGCAATTGCTGTTAATGGCGGACAAGATTGAAGAGATAAGAAATGGATATACCGTCGGAGCTAACAATCATTAATTAACATGTTGTGTGTGTGGTGTGTGTGTGTATATTTTTTGAGTATTGTATGTGTATTTGGGCGTGTTTGTGTGTCTGTAAATTTATTAATTTTTCTAGCTTGATAATATCCATACAAAAATTAAATATACATGTACCGTATAACGATGTATGTTTTGTATTGTCTTAATGCTTCTACGTATGATTTATTGTTTGTGTTTATGTTTGTATATCTGATTGTATGTTTTTGTTTGTATATTCATGTTTGGGCCTTTGTATGTTTATCATAATTGCACGCACATATGTACATTAGTAAGTTAACAATGGTGACAAACAAGCTGCTAGTACCAGTAAATGTTAATGAGATAACATTTCAACCAGCCAGTAAATGCATCTACACCATGCTGATTAATTAATAAGGTGTCGTAAAATAATTTAATACATCGTTCATATGGTATTGTGTTAATTATCGTTTGTGTGTGTGTGTGTGTGCGCGCGCGTCTGTCTGTCTGTCTGTCACATATGTATATCAAATATGGCCTCTGTATATTGCCACAGTATATTGTCCATCCATATTGTCTATCTATATTGTCTATGTTATATTAATGAATAGTTTTTATGTTAGTAAATTTTTGGTGATGTGTGTGTTTGTGTGTGTGTGGTGTGTGTGTGCGCGTGTATGTGTGTAACTTTTATTGTTGGTCGTAAAGATTGAAACCATCAAGAAAATTGATTGAAATAAGGAATAGAGTGAAATGTAAGCAAAATTATAAAACTGTAAAAAAAAATTTATTTGAGTAATTTAAGGTATCATTTTCGTTTCGTTTTACAAGTTAAAACCATCAACATAATTTTATCATCGTTGTCGTCGTCATCATCATCATCATCATGGCAATCGATGTTATCATTACAATTATTAACACCAAAACATATGCTTACGTAGACAAGCACACACACACACACAAATATTCACGTACACAAATACAATAAAGGATGATTCCTAATAAGCAAGTGTGAAATAATGAATGGACATCAGCACACACACATGTGAGTGTATGTATGTGGGTATTTTACAATAGTGTAATAGTATACTAATACTAATACTATTGTAGCGATGGCATGTTTGTTTGATGTTTGTTGTGTAGTTGATTGCAGTTGTTGTTCATGTTGATTTGTTGCTTGTGAAGTAGTTTGAACTAAGACGTACGAAAGTCAAGTCATTCATTTTAGCACACGACTATTCATTCATTTGTTTATTGATTCACTCGTTCGTTTCTTCATTCATACACTCGTTTGTCTGTTCGTCAACGCATTTATTTGTTCGTTCGTTCGTTTTTTCGTCTGTTTGTTTTAGATAAATGTACATTAGCAGAAGCCTGGTTGGGTTTGTTGGGTTTGATTGAGAATATTTTCAACATTTCATTATTTATTCCACGAAAATTATAAATTAATATAACATGATTATCTATAAGTTATTTGATAACGATTGCTAGCAGGCATGCAGTCTTTTTTATCCATCATTCCTGATTTATTAGAAGGTTTATTTGGTGCAAACTGCTAATAATTAACATATCCTTTTATTCATTGTTACACGGATTTCAATTAAAGAAATTCGAAGTTTCATACAGAAACACACACACACACAAACAAACACTCACACACGCGCACACACACACACATACACTTGAAAAATAGCACTTACAAACATGCTTATACAAATCCTGTCTAGTATTGCAACAATGCATAACAGCAAATTATCAACATGAAACATTCACAAATAACCCACATGTCCTCAAAGAAGTCTCATAGTAGCCCTACAACTTACAAGCTGATGTGTGCACTTGAAGATTAAATTTGTATTCATTTAAAGATGTAAACACTCACATTTAAATAAGGTGTATATAGATGTACCTTCATACTAGAAAGATTTGTATGTCTGAGTTGTAAAGATTTGACGATTCTCTTTTTAGCCTCTTGTTTTTGTTCTTGTATTAGTTCGAGTTAGTTTCAACAATTTTTCTTCAAAATCACAACATTTTTTAAGTTCTTAATTACTATTACAATATAAAAACAGATTTTCTCTACTAATTATTGCTTGTAAGATTGTATTAATTATTACCATTAGGTAGTCTGGTAGTTTAATTTAGAATAAAAAATATTAAACAAAATTTAAAATCTCAAAACTTCCATAGGACGGATGAGAAAGATCCGACTTACACTCTTCAAAAACTTTCGATTCGCAGACGTTATTCTCCAGTTGTAAATTTTACTTTTTATAATGTGACTTTTTGTTACTAGTAGAGTCATAAATACATCAACCTGCATTCGACATAATTATTATTCATCATTATTATTTTATTGAGTATTGGTGTCACATTTTTATATTTTTATTATTTAACACTTTTATTACTTAATGTTTATATTATTTAAGATTTAAGATTTTTATTATTTAATATTTTTATCGCTATTGCCAATATTGTCCATCACAAATATTACAATCATTAATTTATTAGCTAATTAATTATTTAATTAATTAAATAATTAATTAATTGGCTATATTGACTTTTCCCACTATTTTGGTACCAGTCAATAGGAACCGGGTAACTTTTAATGAATGATTGATCAGACGGTAGGACGGACGAATGATTGGATGAATAATTGAATAAATGTTAGATTGGATGAATGATTGAGCAAATGATATCTATCAAGATAGAAGATATCTTTCAATACCTGCATTACATCAATAACTTGTTTAGTTACATGGCAGTCTGTGACAATCACTAATTATTTTACATCATTCGGTTATTACAATTAATATATAATTGTTAATAATTATTTGTTTATTAATTTTTTATTATCATTCACGTACAAATAAAAGTGTATACAAAATGATTATGAAATTTTGTCAACAACCAACCAACAACAACAAAAAAAACACAACGAAACAAAAAAAACACAACGACAGCAACAACAACAACACAGACGACGACAACAACAACAATAACACAGACTACAACGACAACACAGACAACTGCACAACGACAAGGCCCCATTAGTAAGTTATAATCTACTACGGCAACTTTACCAATCAATAAACTGACAGATTGTTTGATCTTATCAGATCTAGGTCGTTGTAAGCAAACAAGTGACATGCTGTGTGGACACATCACACACACACGCACACACACATACATGCACACATACACATACATACACACACATGCACACACACACAATTGCATTAAGCCAATCCACCAAGAGGCTACGGCTCAATCAGCCAATAAAAATCGTGTAACCTGACGTCCTTTTCACACGGACAGACATACGCACAAGTACACAGACAGACAGACAAACAAGAACCAAACCACATAAATAACTACACAGACTACATAATATTCATATTACCTGCATTACTCTTTCGGTTTTGTGTGCGTGTTTGTGCGTGCAAGAAATGGATTGTAAATCAGGCAAGTTGTTTATGTGTGGTGTGATGTTGTATAGACATATATATATACCCGAATATTTGTGAGAATCTGGGTATATCAGTTAATTTCCGTAATAGAGTAGTAGGTGGTCAGTGAGTTGTAAAATCTGTTACTATTACAAACTCGGCGGGGTTCGGATATATATTAAAATCGTTGTCAGCTCAGCTTCGGAATGTAATTGCGGTTTAGAACTTTCACATTTGAATACAAAAAATAATTTGTTTATACGATAAAGTACTGAATTTGTACACAAAAATTTAGATATACATATATACGTATTAGTGTTTCTTGTAAAAATTAATATACATACATATCAGATTTCTAGATATTGGGAGCTTAGGACATTGGATAAGATAACAATGGAAGATAAAAGAAATAACTTCATTCAACAGTATCAACAATCTCAACAACAACCTCAAACATATTCCCGAGATCAACCAATGTCCAACAAACAACAACAACAGCAGCAGCAGCAGTTTGACTCAAAATTATATATACGTCACAATTATAATAGAAAGAGGCATGCAAGCAAGCGACGATCATCTTCTTCATCTGCATCAACTGCCTCGGAAACTGGAGAACGTGATTCGCTAAAAAGAAGAAGATTCACAAAACAAAATTCGACAGGACAGTCACAGCAGCCAGAAAATGGTAAACAAGAGTCGGAAAACTGTAGGGACACCTTACGTCTTACGGATAGATGGAGTAATGATGAATCGGTTCCATGTTGTTTGAAGAACAAACTTGAGGTGAATAAGTTTTTATTATCTTATAATTAATTTTGTAATTTAGTAAATAAAATAATTAAATATTGAGACAATTATTTTAATCGTTTTATTTGATTGTCAGTAATGTTTTAATTATTTTTGAATTCTTAAGATGACAAATAATGGAAACGATGGTGACAAAGATGAAAACGAAATAAACGAGACAAACTCAAAAAGACGAAAGGAAAATTGCGACACGGCAAAACAGACGACCCCGAACCAGTAAGTTCAGTTTCGAATCATTTTTTACAAAATCAAATATCATTTAACACAAAATATAAAACACCTTTCAATAATTAAAACGCAGGAAAGAGATTAAAAATGGAAGACCAACTGCACCGACGGAGAACATTGCGAACATTAAAGAGGAACCTCTGGATGATTATTCAAACAGCGAAGAATCACAGCGGTACCAATCATCTCCAGGACGACAGATCAAACCTCAACCACAACATTCGCTACCAACATTCAAGGCTGATTTTTCACCTGATTACCGACCGGTTCGACCCATCATACCGACTGCGCCGATGTTTCCGTTTAATCCCAATCTGCCGTTTCATCTGAACTATTCGTTTTTCTCTGACTATCCGTTTCCGGCTAGCCATCCTTATTTTCTCCAGATAATGAGACCGTCAACCACTCCATTACCAAACTTTTCTCTCCCATCATCATCGTCCCCACCATCAGCATCAGCAACATCACCAGCATCATCGTCTGCAAAATGCACACCATTGTTCTCATCCTCAACATCATTAACAAGTTTTTCAGAACAACAACAGCAGAAGCCTACTACGTTGTCTTCTCTTTCCACGCCATCTTCTTCGTCGTCATCTTCCTCAACGTTAGTTAATCCACCGGTCACTCCAAACAACACAGCCAAGTTAAGGGCCTGGCTGACTGACCACATGGACCACCCCTACCCCACAAAGGGCGACAAGATTATGTTGGCCGTTCTTTGCAAGATGACCTTGACACAGGTCTCAACGTGGTTCGCTAACGCTAGAAGACGCATGAAGAAGGGAGGAGATGGAAGTGACGATCTGGAAGAAGAGAGAAAAGATTCGTCATCTTTGACGTTGTCACCACCTTCTACTTTTTCTTCATCATCATTATCTCCGCTGACGTCATCATTTTCAATATCATTTTCTTCAACATCAACACCATCTACCTCAGCATCAACTGTTTCCTCATACCCAGATAGCATCTCACATGCATCTGCTTTTCTTCCTCAGATCCCATCCTCAAATTGCTTTCCAAGAAGTTTCGACCAGTTTTCCCGCCCCTGTTACTTTTCAAACATTTACAACCCTTATTTTACAAGACTGCCGGGATTCAATCCCAACTTGCACGCCAATCACTTCATCGATTACAAACCACAAACGCAGCAAGTGCCTTCTCAAAACAGCACCAACAACTCAGTCAGACCTCCCTGGCCTGCCAAGAAGCGTAACAAGGTGTGGTCCATAAAGGATATACTCGGCTCCTCCTAACCCCTTTTTCTGTATTTTAAGAAGCGTAACAAGGTGTGGTCCATAAAGGATATACTCGGCTCCTCCTAACCCCTTTTTCTGTATTTTAAGAAGCGTAACAAGGTGTGGTCCATAAAGGATATACTCGGCTCCTCCTAACCCCTTTTTCTGTATTTTATTATAAGTGGTTGTATATCATTAATTTTTTAATTTTGTTATTTTTAGTGACTTACTTACTTTTTTATATGATACAAAACACTTGTAGATATCGTTTTGGTTTGTTTTATAGTTGTTTGAATGGTTCAAGTCGCCCTATAAAAACGTTAAATATGAGTAAATAAAATTCTTCAATAAAAAAAATGTGAATTTTTTTTACCTTTAAAAAACATTTATTATTTATATATATATAATAAATAATATATATATATATATATATATATATATATATATATACATAATTAAGTTATCAATCAAACTGTTTTTCAACTTAAATTCATTTTTAAATTTGGGACACTATTACTAAAAATTTTAAAACATCAAACATAATAACTCAAAAAAACTGGCAACAAGTATTTACGCTGCAGTTAACAATGAGATCATTGAGCCAGGCACTCGTTGTCATGTAGTAGGTAATAATAATGTGATTTGTTAACGTTGTATGTGCGGTTGGAGGTATATTGATTGGCTGACCAACCGATCTTTGCAGATCAGTTCTTCAATTGCAGGCAACCTCAATCATTTGAAATGTCATTAGATGAATGAATGCATGTTTGTATATGTTTATTTTATATTTAGTATGTGGTATGCAATACATGCATGTTTGCATATATGAATGTGTTTGCATGTGTGTGCATCTTACGCGAAACTGAAATGAACCACTTGTGGGTAGTTGAAGGAATGGAGACTTACTTTCTTTACAGACATGTGGGCGATTTGCTAATGATTTTATGTTAATAATTTGGTGACCTGTCATTGTTACAATACGTTAAGTACCTTCGTGTGCATGTGTGTGTGCATGTGTGTGTATGTGTGCATGTGTGTGTGAGTGTGTGTGCGTGTTTGTGAGTGTGAGTTTGTGTCTTCGCCAACAAACAACGCATATAAACTCATATATGACTCTCAGAGTAGCAACAAGCATTACAAAAAAAAGAACAACATCGAATTATCAATCTCAATCAGCCAATGAAACGATACGTTCACTAAGTTTTTGGCGATAGGTAAAATACATTTTAGCCTTTTTGTAATAAAATATGAATAAACAACAAAAATCAATTAAATGGACGAGTTGTCAAACGAGTGCAAACATTAATGGATGACTTTTATCTGTGAGTGTATGTGGTTCAAACAACTTTACAAACAACAAACCAACTATTAAAACAACAACAAACATCAAATAAGCATACCATTTCAACATACATAGGTAAGTACACTAATGCAAACACACTACACAAATACATACATACAAACATGTGTGGTTTGTGTGGCTCATTCATTATCTCATACTTGCTAATTATCTTTTATTGTCCTCGTATTTATGATTGTCTGTGTGTGTGTTTGTGTTTGTCAGTGTATGTGTTGTTTGTATGTGTTGTGTGTGTGTTTGTGTTTGTCAGGTCAGTGTATGTATGTGTTGTTTGTCTGTGTGTGTGTGCGTGTGTGTGTATATGTGGGTGTTGATCAGTGTATGCATGTGTTTGGATGACAATAAATAAAAATATATTGATTGGATAATAAAGACCAATAAAAAAAGCAAAAATGATACGGTGAATTACACATTCAAACCATTTTTGCAGTTTTGTCACTTTCATGTTTTACTCTTTCACAACACTTCAATGATGTTATTTACGACATGTTACAGGCACGTACACACGCGCGCACACACACACAACATACACACACACACATACAAACCCACACACACACAGAGGCTTACATAAACATACAAATTCTCAGCAAGACATACAAGCATGCACGCTTAAATCACTGATATAAACAACATACACGAAAATACAAAACACACACACACACATGCACAAACATTTGATGAAATAATATAAAATAAGAATCATTCATTAAATGATTTTACGACACCTTATTAATTAATCAGCATGGTGGAGCCACATTTAGAAGCTGGTTGAAATGTTATCTCATTAACATTTGCTGGTACTAACAGCTTGTTTGTCACCATTGTTAACTTACTAATGTACATATGTGTGTGCAATAATGACACGTTTTCACACGTTCACAAACATAAGGACAAACACACAAACATGAAGACAAACACAAAAACATAGAAACGCAAAAGCAAACATACATAACTTTAAAAACTGATTATTCTCAAATTGGTGTCTTTTACAAATAAAAAACTAAAAAAATCCGTGAAATAAAATCGAAGAAACTCACGCACATAAACAAATACACAAATTTTCACACACAGACACACACGCACAAACACACTCACATTCACATACTATATATTAATGATTGTTAGTATCCATGTCTCTTGCTTATCTCTTCAATCTTGTTCGCCACCAACATCAACAACGGCTTTGACTGTGGTTGATTTATTGCCACTATTATTTTTATTTTAAATATAATTTGTAATAATAATAATAATAATAATAATAATTATAATAATAATAATAATAATAATAATAATAATAATAATAATAATAATAATAATAATGGTAATAGAGTTATGTCCTTGTTTTTATTAGTGTTGATGTATTACATTTTTATGTAATTTTATTTTATTTATTTTGGTGAACTGTCTAAACTTCACAATCGAAAGTTCGTATTTTTTGATTTGGTCAAGTAATTTTTAAATAAAATGAGAATTTAAGTACGAAATGTTGAAAAAAATTGTATTCGATCTACAATTTTGTTTCGGCTGAACCTAGAACCATGTTTCAATGGTGAATTCCGACAGCTTAATGAAATTCTAAGGAATTCGTCAAAACAATCACTAGATGGCAAATTTCTCGCACTTGCATTTGAAAGCTTGCCACTCTTCCTATGTTTCATACTCCTCGAATCTCCATTTGACAAGTAAATATCAGAATTAACTCCCTTGTCTTTCGTTTGGACTATACATTGACAAAGTTTCATCGATATCACAGAAACGTTATAGAATTTATGATAGATAATCTTTGTTATTAGCCAGCAACAATATTTCAGTTTGGCTTTTTTACTAAGATATATTATTATTTCTATTAAATCCGTAAATTATTTGTAAAGGTTGAACGCATTTTTTTAGAATCTATCAGATATAGTTATCACTATGTACAACGTTGCTAGAATTGTTAGATTTTATTAAATGAAGCCATCTTTTATTCTAGCATGTCTCTTTCTTCTCAGATTAATAATGTTGCTAGAAGTTCTTACTTTCATCTACGTAGAATAAAAAAATCTTTTGCTTTTTCTTGACGATCCTACTCTTATCCTTCTTATTACTTCGCTAGTCTTGTCTAGGATTGGTTGTAACTCTCTCTACTACGGTATTCCTGATTCTACACTCTATCTTTTAAGTAAAGTTTTAAAGCTTTCAACTCTGCTGCACACACACACACACACACACACACACACACACACACACACATGGATGTTGTTTCAAATAACAAATTTTGGTTAATTTTATGAAGGTAACATATTTTTTGGCATACACAACATAAGAATTAAAAGATACGTATACTCTAGAATAAAAAATTAACACACATCACACGCCCTCTCCACATAACTAAATGGAGTTGTTTAATCAGGTAGCATGAATATTATTATCAAATCAATACATACACACACACACACACACACACACACACACACACACACACACACATACACACACACACACAAATACATTTATATATATACACGCACACACATACATATAATCTTTTGCCCGTAAAATTGTTTTTGCCAACGTAATTAAAATTGGTTTAGATGTTGTTTCAAATAACAAATTTTTGTTAGTTGTATGTATTAAGCATACGCAGTTACATACGAAAAATATCATAAATAGAAGCAACATTTAATCAAAACGCATCTACAAACAAGTCACTCCCAGCATGAGGCATTCTTTTAAAGCCATCCAAGCAAGCCAAACAAAATCTGGGAAAAAGAAATTTATTTAGAAATTTTGCTTACAACCTACATTGCACACTCAATCTCACAGATATATGCGTATATGCACATACGCACACACACACATACATACACACTTACACGTACATATGCACACATATATATGCACACATACATATATACCAATATTGTTTTATTGCGCAATTTATTACGACATGTTTTTTGTTTTTATTTTTGTTTGTTCTACTTGTTAGTGCTTTTGAGAACTCTTTGTGTATAATAATAATAATAATAATAATAATAGAAATTATAATAATAATAAATACATACATATACATACACACTCACGCATATACATACATACAAGACAGCGCATATGCACGGTAAGTAACTTGCACAATATAATCCAATATATCGAACGCATCATGTTTTTTTTTTATACATTTTTCAACAATTCCCAAATTTGTTGTTCACCATCCCGTGCAGCCACATATGCAAAAATGTACTGAACACTATGAGAAACAAATTTCACTTCAACAACATTCAAAGAAGTTTCTTCAGCTATTGCAACGAAAAACACATCAAACAAACCTTTATTAATTCAATTAAACTTAACAGAAAAAAAATCCAGCCAACCAAAATATTCATTTATATTTAGAAATTGTATAAAAAAGTT
>NW_008705512.1:3498604-3504529 GCF_000326865.2 Helobdella robusta
GAGAAGAAGCTGGTGCCAAAATCATTATTCCTAGCAGTAATGTTTGGAATGATGAAAATGTCAAAATTAAAATTTATGTAGAAAAGTTGGCATAATGCTATAGCAACAACACAAAAATGACACAACAACAACCAAAACAACAGCAACAGCCACAACAACAGCAACAGCTACGACACTAACAACATGAACAACGACGACAGCTGCACAATTGGGCAATGGAAAGCCAGCGAAAAGATACAAAGCTGAGGAGGTAATATACAATCAATAATTTGCGTGTGTGCAACCATAAAGTTGATAATAACACTGCAACTATTGTACAATGAAAGTCAACTGAAGAATAAATCATTTTCTCACAAAATTACGTAATAAAATAAATTTTAAAAATTTCAATTTCTGAATAAAACTGAATTTCACAGAATTCCAGTCAGTTTCGGAACTTAACAAATAAAACATTTATTTTTTTACATGCCCACTTTAATTAAAGCACAATAGTCATTAACGTTTTTTACATTTTACACACACATATTCACACCACACACTCACACACACACACACACACAACTTGTTTTATGTATGGCCACTCTAAAAAGAATTAAAACACGAAGTTGACCTACCGTCCAAACGTCGTTGTTAGTTTGTCGCACTTGCGACCAGCATAATTAACAACTTGCCAAAATTTTTCTTTCATTTTTCGCGAGTGAAAAATTCAAATAACTTAGGCAACCCATCTGTGTTCATCGCAGGTGTGAACAGTCAGTCCGTATACACGAACTCGTACTGGTGTGTATGTTTGCGTCCCTTTGATTGTTAGCACGAGTCTTCATTCATAGATGTCTTCATTCATAGATAGTTGTCGTGCGTTCGATGAACTTGAAACATTTTATAAACAGGAAACAATACAAATATTTGAAAGAGAGAAACAAACGATCAAACAATACAATGTAGAAACAACGGTCAACATTTTTAAAATAATCAACAAACAAACTAGTGAAAAAAGAAAAAAAAATCAACGAACGAGAAAAAATTAAAGAACAGATAAATGAACCAATGAATGTATAAACGAACAACTAAATGAGCTAACAAATAATTAAATAAACGAACAAATGAATGAACATATGAACAAATAAACATGAAAGTAGACAAACAGACGAGGAAACGAACGGACGGACGGACGGATGTCAAAGCAGTCAACTGTCGTCGGGAGGCTGAAGAGCAACGTCACAGGAAACCAAATTAATTGAGAGATGATTTTCCAGCTATGCCTCGATGTATGTTTGAGTCTGCCTGTGAAGTTTTGTGCATTTGTGTGTCTGTGTACTTGTGTACCATTGTGTGGGTATATATTTTGTTCGTGTGTTTTTGTTTGAAGTACTTATATGTTTCTGTGTGATTGTATCCATCTTTTTATAACACACTACCTGATGTACGAATACGTACGTTTATGCATGTGTACTTATTTCTACACGTGTATGTGTCTGTCTGTACGCCTGTGTATGAGTGTCTGAGCTTATGGTGGAGGATGTTACAGCAAACAAATCTTGTTTTATTTGTTTTAGCTGCATTCGTTTTTTGACTTTAATTAAATTTTTATGATAGATAAAAATAAATAGCCAGTAAAGATAGCCAGTAGCGCTGAAACGCCGTTAAACTGCATTAATAATAATAATAGTAATAAATGTTTATGAAACTCAACACATTCTCCGCTCTTATTTTATTAGCCATATTTTATTTCGACTGCTTTTTATGTTTCGTTTTTGCACTAACATGCAATGCAAACATTGCCAAAAAACACACACATACGCACGCACATACACACACTCACACGCACATACACAAACATACACTCACACGCAAATTTTGCTATGAATGTTATAACTACTTTGAACTTCTATACGCAAACACAGTTGGTGTGTATTTATAGACGTATAGGCACTAATATGGATGTGACTGAGTATGGGAACGTCCGTGAGAATTCGCACGTGTGCGTGTAAAGCCGTAAAAATAATTTAATGTAGTCTGGGCCTGGAAGCTTGCCTCATTTAAAACCTAATTCCTTCCTTAATTCCACGTCCGCCATCAATAATGTATACGCTGAATGATGCATTAAATCATCTGCCACGGTCGTTGCGGCTTGGGTCTTTTCTTCTTTTTTTTTCACTCTAAGATTTTTCCAAATTTTTCCATCTTTTTAATATTTTTAACCGGAAGCAGGATGAAATACAATCAAGTCATGGCTGGTTAATTAAATTATTGTTATTGCATTCTGAATTATTTATTCATTTAATTTATTATAGGATATTTTGTATGGAAAGCCATCCCATCGTCTGTAAGCCCGCTGTTATAAAAGCTCTTTAATTATTCAGCACAGTACCCATGATGTTATTCTTTTTTCTCTCCACGATTTATCGCTGGAACTTTTAACGAGCTTAATAAATATTAATACTTTCGCGTGTTTTTAAATGACTGCGCATTTATTCATGTGCGTGTGTGTGCGTGTGTGTGTGTGTGTTCGTGTTTGTATGGCTGTTTGTCATTTTATGGATGATTGGTACTTTCATTTTTGGAGGATATTATTGTTGTTTATCAATTTGGGTTGCGTATGTGTGTTGCGTATGTGGTTAAATCTCTGTGATGGTACTTAGTGTTGTGAGTTTGCGGTGTTCACGTGTTTTTATGATCATCAGTTTGCAAGTATAAATCATAATCAATCATTAATAAGTCTGATAATCTAATAAATAATTCACATTTATTTGGGTCCGCAATGCTAAATAATGGCTCACTGCTGCTTACATTATAATTTTTATAAATGGGATTATTCCAATTATTAATTTTATGTGTCTCGGGTTTTGATGTGCGCAGATGCAACCAAAAAACCATTGCACGTTGACTGTGTTCAAATGCATGCTAAGCCAGCACTTGAAACTGTAAAGAACATTGAATTTATGGCATAGTAGAACTGGTTCATACACGTTTGTTTAAATGTTTCTATGTTATAAAATGCTTTGTAAGCTAAAAACATATACATATTTATAATCTTATATGTTATATAATACTTGAAATAAATCTAAATTACGTGGAAAAAATACCGCGCCAAAAATGAGAATTTATTTCCACAGATAAAAATTTAATTGAAATGATTTTCAGGGATTAAAATGAGATTTTTGTTGCTTCGAAATTTTTGTTTGTTTGTGTTTTATGTTTTTTCAATTTTGAAAAAAAAATTTTGAAAATAATTTTCTACTTTTTCAAAATCTTAAGAAAAACTTCTCATAATTTTTTTCTCTAAATAGTGATTTACGCCTTTGATAGCCTTAATAAAAATTTTTTGAAAGATAAGAAGTCCATTTCAAAATTATTAAACTGACATGAACTGATAGCGAAGAATTACAACACTTGAAGATAACAAACTTAACCATGGCAACAAAAAATTATTTAAACCAAAATGCGATATCTAGGATGATATGACTTATAAAAAGACTGCTGCTGATGATGATGTTGATATCACATGATAATGATAATCCTGTTATCATAATGATAATAAAATCATATGATATTGATAATGTTTCTATAGTATGATGATACTTATGTTATCATATGATGATGAATATGTTATTTAATGATGCTGTTGTTGTTATATGATGATGCAAATACCCACACACACACACACACACACACACACACACACACACACACACACACACACACACACACATACAGACACACACACAGATCATTAAAAAAAATGCCTCACTTCATCATCATTGTCGCTGGCAAGAAAAAAGAATTTCTTGCGTGCTATTGAATGCGACCATTAGTGTAAATGCTTCAACATTTTTCAAAATTTGATAACAAACTTTTCTTTTATTCTCTTCAAACTACTTAAAATATACGAGTTTATTCATTATTTCACACATAGTCAAAATTTTTAAACTTTTAATCACTCAACTTGAAAAAATCTTTCTAGCTAAATATTTTTAATGGCTATCTAAATATAAAGTCTCTTCCTCGTCCAACTGGTGGAAATTTGCCTTTCAAAGGTGAGTATATAGTGACATCCTAAAAAATATTGCGTAGCTTGAAAAACTCGTGCCTTATGAAACATAATGAAGCTAGTATTGGGACCGATCGAATGTTACCTAACGTTTCAAAGGGGCTGGCTTAAGATCTTGATACAGGTTGTGAAAAGAAATAACGTTACAGGGTTCTACAGGGTTTTGCAGTTTTTTTTAGGTTCGAGTTTTGTTACGTTACAAATTTTTACATACAAAATTTAAAAGATTAAAATTAATTAATTTAAAAGTTTAAATTAAAGCTTTTTTGGAATGATTTAGTATGTATAAAAAAAATTTAAAAACAAGTGATTTTTAGATTATTTTTTGGTACGTAGCGGAAGAAAATCGTTTGTTAGGGAGCTTGGGTGTGAATTTGGTGGGATCAAAAATGTTTTATCAAGTTGTGCAACACTGAAAAGCCCAACTGTGTAGAGGTTGTATTGCGATGCAGTTCTTGGTCATATGCATGCATGCATGGAAGGATAAAGAATATACATTCTATTCATACATTCTATTACAGAGGTCAAACATTTTTGTTCCCTTTTAATCTTTTTAGAGTATCTTTCTTCATTCATTCATTAGCGTTCGAAAAGTTTTATTGAATTATCTTTTTTCAGTCATTTAATTTTTATATTGTATGTTTTACATGCTGGACTATCAATCTCTGCTTTTCTTTAAATTCGATTTTTCTATAAATTAAAAAAATTACAAAAAACAGAAACGTGAAGAATGAGTGGTAGGGCGTTTTGTGTGATAAACGTTAGTGCTTAATTTGTTTGTTTGTTTGTTTGTTTCACCTCATTTTTTTGTGATATTTATTTGGTATATTATTTGTTGTTGTTGCAGTTGAATCACCTATCTCTATTATTAATGTTATTTTTATTACTGTTACAATTTCAACATTGTTGTTGTTGTTGTTATTGTTGTTGCTGTCATCACTTTTACTGCTGTCTCCATCATTATTTCCCGGACTATTATTTCCATTTATGTCATTCTCGTCTGTTCATGTTCATCCTCAACAACTCATTAGAAGATCATTCATTGCGAGTCGAAAACAAACGCTACTTGTGTTTGCTTAGCAACGCGTCAACTTATTTATATAGCGCTTTGTTTAAACGACCCAGGCCACCGAACGAATGACGTCACGCAAAAAGATGGCGCCGTGAAATTTTTACCGCGGGTTTGTCTAGGTCAGATCTGATCATCACCCCTTAGGGCATTGTTTAAAATAGGATTTGTTGTTCCTCATTTTGAATTAATTGCAGACAAAATTTATTCAGATAAAACCTACCTTTAATTAAACTTATCTAACGTTATTTTTTTTAACTTGTATGGTTTGCAATCGTTTAGCAAGAGTATCAAAAGTTCTATACAAGAGTTTACTAGCAGTTATAAAAATCAAACAAAATGTTTTATGCTTGCTTGCTTGTGTTTGGCTGTCAATTTTAAAATGTCAAAAATTCTTTGATTTTTTTATATGGAAGAACAAAATTCACAGAAAAATATTTTCATGTGATTTTTTTGACGTGAAAGAAAGATTTGTAGAGCAGGATTTGTTCAGCATAAAAAACCATTTACAATTTTTATAGGCACGCCGGCGTCTAATCCGAATATTAATAAAAAAAATGAAAATATTAAATTGAGGATAAAAATAATAGTTGATGAGACCATAATTTTGATTTTAAAATCATCATCATCGTCACCATCATCATCATCTTGACAACAACATCATCATTACCATCATCACCATCATCATCTAAATATCATAATAATCATTATTTAAACAATAACAACATCATAATCTAAACAACAACATCATAATCTTAACAACATCGCCCAACTACAACATTATCTGCGCAACCTATTTCGACGT
>NW_008705512.1:3509579-3562788 GCF_000326865.2 Helobdella robusta
CTGTGCAAGTTGAACTGTCTGAATCAGCCACTTCATGTCAGTTTTGCCATCTTATTAGTGCTCTATTTTTAAACATTGCAAAGTTCTTTTGTTCATTTTATTATCCGTTATCACTATTTTTCTAAATATTTGCTGCTAACTTTATTCAACCAATAAAATTATTTTAAATTTTCTCACACTTCATTCTTAATCTGATGACGAAAGATTTCAGGTTGAATGATGTTTAAATGAAATTTTTAAAAATTCTCACGGACGCAGCGTTCTCGGGAGGACCGGCTGAAGATCGAACTTACAACTTGAAGCAGTTCCACTTCCACTGGGGTAGCAAGGATGGTGTTGGGTCGGAACATAAAGTTAATGGAAAGTCATATTCTGCTGAGGTAAGTCTCATTTCGTCGAGTACTACCACTGGGTACTACTACGTTTGAGTTAATACTACTGCTACTACTACTAACCACCAGCATGACTCTACGTTGAATAAATAGATCGGCGAGTTAGCTGAGTCGATAGAGGTGCCATGTTTCGCTTTGTTATTACGCGAAGGCCTAATTTGAATACTGTCTGTTCGAAACTTACACTCATGTGCGTATGAAGCGGTGCTTGCGCGTGCGTATAAAATGCACGTCGTGTGGTGTGGCGTGGTGTGGATATTAGGGTCTTTGTGGCACAAAAGTTTAATTTTAAATATAGAAAGACGTGTAAGCAGTGTTGCACTTCTCAGAGCTGCATGATAAAGAACAAAAAAACTTCTACATTTGCTTCGTTAGGAACTTTAGTTTGTATACTTGACTGGTAAGTTTTTTAAAACCGAATTAATTAGTTGCAGCCTGGATAATTATTTCGTTATTGTTCGTATTTCGTTTATTAAAAATTCTTCATATGCTCTTTTCAATTGATAGACGATTTATTTAATAGACTTAGGATTGAGACTTCTGTCTTTTGCTTCGCATTGTATGCAATTAAATAAATTGAATCGAAATCTGCGTTTTCTTCCAAGAAAAGGTTTTAATTACCCTTATTAACGAAGCATTATTTCATAAAAATCAATTGACATGTGGGTAATAACAACAACAAATAGTAGAAAGTTAATAACATTAACATCAGTTTTTAAAAAGTTTAAAAATTACAAAAGAAAAAACTGAAAAACGATAGTATCAGTGAATGAGAAATTATTAATTAGAAATGATTTGATTGACATTCATGTCTCCATCCACATCAACAACATTAATAATTACAACAACCACAATATACGACGACATCCACAATGACCACAACAACATCCACAATGACCACAACAACAACATCAACAATGACGTCATCAACAACAATGACTTCATCAACGACAATGACATTAGTTGCACCTGGTGCACTGGAATTCAAAGTACGATTCATTTGAAGATGCTCTGCAAGAGGAGGATGGTCTCATGGTTCTTACAATGTTTATCAATGTTAGTTTGTATTGTATGTATGTTTGTATGTATTTATTTATTTATGTATGTTTGTATGTATCTATATATCTATATATGTATGTAAGGTGTGTGTGTATGTATGTCTGTATGTACGTGCGTACGTACGTATGTATGTATATTTGTTTGTATGTTTGTATTGTATGTTTCTGCTTCTATGTTGGTTTGTCTGTGTATGTTTATTTTTCTGTCTTTTTGTATATCTGTCTATCTTTTTATGTTATTTTGTGTTTGTTTGCTTGTCTGTCTCTCTGTCCGTCTGTTTATATGTATGTCTGCTGTTTGTTTGTATTTCTTCCGTGTGTCTATCTGTGATTGTGGTTGTATACTTACTTTTTTGTGTTTGTACTTATGATTGTTTGTTAATGTGTTTGTCTGTCTGTATGTATATGATGTAAAATTTTTTTTATTTGATCAATTTTAAGCATGCCTGCTCATACAACTGTGTTACAAAAATGTCTTACTTCAGAGCTCAACGACACGCTTTTGAATACAGTAATTATATTAATTAATCATAATTAAAATGAATATTCCACATTTATTATAATTAGATTGGTGATGAGCATGAAGAGATATCAAAGTTGACGAATTTGTTTGAGAATATCACCTTTCCGGACGACAAAGAGATACTTCCGGATGGATTCGATTTCAACAAACTTCTACCTGGTCTGTTTGATTATTCCTTTAGTTTGGTTTGTTTAGTTTGTTAATTTTTTTAAACTTACTAGATTAGTTTAGTTAGTTTAATTTTTTGAACTTGTTTGTTTGGGTTAAGTTGTTGCTTGATTTATATGATAGGTGTAAATTGTTTTAATTCGTTTAACTTGTACGATTTTTTTGTTTAACTTGTTTGTTTAACTTGTTTGTTTAATCTGTATGTTTAATTTGTTTGTTCAATTTGTTCATTTGGTTAATTTTCGACTGTTGTATTGTTGTGCTGTTGTGTACTTAAACGCCGGTCATAACTGTTGTTGTTTTGTGTGATGTGCAGTTTTGTTAGTTTGTTGTTATGGTTGTCGGTGCATCGGATGATTTTCATGCCTACCTCCGTCACTTCATAATGCTATTTTTTTCCTGCTCCTGTTTAATGTTGCCCTCCGCTCTAGTGCTAAAAAAAATGCCAAATGCCAGGCTGTTAAAAAAAAGAACATTTTTTTGAGTTTACTTCAAAAAAAGAGACCTTGCTATGGCTTCCAACGAAAACAACATTAGAACATCCAAGTATAATAGCACACACGCACGCACATTTATACAAACGCGTACACACACACACACATATATATATATATATATTTATTTTTTAATATTCTATAAATTATACCGAATGTTTGGCGTTAATATGTTTGTAGTTCGTTTCTCGAATTTCTGTGATCAACCGACGTAATCTAACAATCGAACAAGATCGCGAGCAGCGACTGTTCCATCTCTCTCGAGAATTAGAAGTTAAAAGGAAGGTAGTTCAAGACTTGTCAAACGAACTACAAACATTTTAAAGCCAAACATTCGGTAGAATTTATAGAATATTTTAAAAATTATGGTCAATTACCAACATATATTTATTTATATACATACATATATATATATATATATATATATATATATATATATATATATATATATATATACGCGCACATGCACACATTTTCATGCAAACAAAAACACACATATTTGTGTAAATATGCAATGTAAATATACAGTCATTTTGAACACACCACATAATCTCATGTTCAGGCATTCGATGAAAGCACGTACTCAGACGCATGCATTTCATTTCAAATGCATTTCAAACGTGCATATGTACACATCCACATACACACATTTACGTACATATGCGCGCACACATATACAAACATAGATACATACATACATACATACATACATACATACATACATACATACATACATACATACATACATACATACATACATACATACATACATACATACATGTCAGATCAGGTGACAGCAGGGAACTGTTTTTTGCAACCAACCACATTTCGTGCTTGTTGCAGCGGTTCCTGCGTGTCTGTGTGCTTGAAAATATCCAACTGAATGCCGACATGTGCAATTAACGACAAATCAAAGTGTTAATCCATTTGTTACTTGATGTTTGACGGTTCAGTGTCACTCATCATGTTTTGGTTTTAACATACATACATACATACACACACACACACACACACACACACACACACACACACACACACACACACACACACACACACACATACACACACACACACACACACACATACATACATACATACATACATACATACACACATACACACACACACACACACACACACACACACATACATACATACATACATACATACATACATATAAAACACACACACACACACACACACGCATACATGAACCATTGTTACTGCAGAGAACACAGATGAGTACTGGACGTATAAAGGTTCGCTGACCACACCTCCGTGTCTCGAAGTCGTACAATTCGTCATCTTCAAGGAGCCTATTGAAATTTCTTCCGATCAGGTTTGTTTAGTTGTTTTGATTCTCAGAAGTTTTGTTTAGATCCGCTTGTCTGTCGTTGTTTCTCACCATTTCACGTAATCATCGATACAACAGATTGAGGCATTCCGTTCGCTGAAGTCCAGTCCGGCCAACAGGGAAACCGACGACCCTAGCTCCAATGACAACAAACTCGTCGACAACTACAGACCCGTCATGCCCCTTGGAAACCGGGTCATCTATGCATCCTTCCAATAAATTTTTCGTTTATTCATTCATTCATTCATTCATTCATCCATTCATCCATCCATCCATTCATTCATACATTCATTCATTCATCTACCCATTCATTCATCCTCTTTACCTATCTAATAATTATGTCTATTTCTTTTTCCATTAATATTATTCCATCATTTGGCGGGTTGTTTTGATTGATTGATTATTTCATAGGTTCATTATACTGACATTTAATTTTTGCTGTCACCAATTTAATTCCTTCATGTTCAGCTTCAAAAATTGAAGTGGGGTTGGTTAGATTTAGGACGTAACTGTGTATTCAAAACAGTAGATTGGGTCAAAAATGGCGTTACCTGTATCTTTATGGCCCAGATACTTTTTCATTCAAGCAGCGCCCAGATGATACACTATCAGATATAGATACTAATGAGGGGGTTCGAAAAGGTGGGCGATATAAAAAACAAAACAAATTAAAAAGATAGATAGATAATTTTTCAAATTTCAAAAATTAACTTACCGTAACATAGAAATATAAAACTTTTTTGTTTAAATATTAGATGAAAAGATGGAAAGATATTAGTTTGAGCATTTCATTTTTATATCTTAAGGTAGAGACATCAATAGATAGTGAGGATATCATACGCATACGCATTTTTCATCTCGTATCATAGTAGCTAATCATTTTCTCCATACATCTAGTTATACAGTATGGCTATATCATAAGCTAGTCTCGGTGAAGTTCTGTAATCCGTGTGGTTTAATAACAATAATTAGACTCTCCGGTTTATATATTTCAATTTTACTTAACTTGCAAATATTGATATTTTAATTTCTCCACATTCATATAATATAAATATAAACTTCTTTCAAAGCAATAGTTTATAGAACGTACGTTTAAGCTTTAAATGTAATTGTTAAACTTGAACATTCACTCTGAAACAAACCATGGCCAGTCACCGATATTTAACTTGATCATAGTCATCCTGTCTTCTATTCTTTTTTTTGTTAATTTTTTAGAAGCAAATAAAAGTATCGTATCGTCAGATCACACCACTAACGCTAGGATTATGTACCTTCAACATTCATGTCTATATCAGTTACCACAAATATAATTTATTTTAAATATTAAAAAATAGTTATATGATAAAAAAAAGGATTGCATATATCAATGTTATAATTACCATATCACAACAACTCCTTCAATATATACGCTGCTATTTAAGAATAATTTTTATACGTACGTAAAATACTGCAACTTTGTCGTTAATTAATAACGTAAGCAAATAATACACACACACACACACACACACACACACACACACACACACACACACACACACACACACACATATATATATATATATATATGTGTGTATATATATATATATATATATATAATTTTGTTATTTGTGTCATCTCCATTTATTCAGAGATTATTACATAATTTTATTTGTTTGTACATCTACTGTTGATTTAGTTTACGTAACGATTGGATGTGATGTTCAATCAATCAATCATTCAATCATTCATTCCAATTTTTCAAATTCAGTCCAGTTCATGTTTACAACTGTGCGTCTTTGTGTGTGTATGTGTGTCTCCTTATATCTGTGAGCGTTTATGTTTCTCTCTTTCTCTCTCTCGTTCTCTTTCTCCTCTTTCTCTCTCTTTCTTTCTCTCTCTCTCTCTCTTTCTCTCTCTCTGTCTGTCTGTGTGTGTGCTTGTTCGTCTATCTTTGTGTTTGTTTATGTGTCTCTATATCTACGTTCAATGTGTATTTCAACTTAAGTTATGTTTACATGCTGTTCTTGCATACTGGGTTGTATCCAACGCACTTGAATGAACACTAAAATATGTATATTTGTGTACGTGTGCGTGAGTGTGTGTATGGAGATGCTTTTTAATTCCATGACATGAACGATGCCTAAAAGTCTTATGCTTAGGAAAATGATGATAGACATTTATTTATACCCCTGTTAAGTTTAAGGGTTTTTTTTCAAGTGTTTTTGGATGTAAATAAACAAATGTGTGTATGCGTGTATCTGTGTGTATGTGTGTGTGTGTGTGTTTGTGTGTGTGTGTGTGTGTGTGTGTGTGTGTGTGTGGTGTCTGTCTGGTGTCTGTCTGAAAATACCGTCTTTTTTATACTTTCAAGATTTCACTTAACTGAAGCAATAACGACACAGCGTTTATGTCATTCATCATCAACATAAGCTTTAAGAATTAGCACCAATATTTAGTAATAGTGATATAATATAACAGTTAAGTGATACTAGTTAATAGTAAGTAAGTAAGTTAGTAACATAATTCATAAGCAATGATTCTTCATCATCAACATTAACAACAATGATGCTAAATTATTATTGGTTGTAATAGTCGTTAACTATTAACATCATCATCATCATCACTTAATCACACGAGATAGCTACATGTTAATAAATAGCTATCACACTTAGCTAACTTGATAGCAATAGCAACACAAGCCATTCTTCATTTCGGCGCTACTAACGATTCGTTTGCTTTTCAGATCAATAAGAATCATTAACTGCATGCATTGCTCTAAGCCTTTTCTGTTCGATGTTCTTCAATGGTTGTTTATTACGTAATGCCTGGATGGGCATTTATATGCAAAGCTATACTCAGCAGTACACATATAGAAACTGAGAAGCATATACACACATGCTCACACACACACAGACACCTGCAAACTTTTAAACATCTTCATACACATACAAACGCATTCGTATAGGCAAGCACATGCACCCAAACATGCACAGAACACTCACAATTGTTCGCACACTACAGGCGATTATACAAACTTTTTTTTTTCGTCTGACATTATTGAACTTTGTTTTATTGCCTGGAGTGAGTTAGTGAAGTGCGGTGAAATGAACGTGTCTGATCGTAAATTCCGTCGCTACTCAAGTCTGTGAAGTGTTGTTGTTGTGTGTTGTGTTGTCTATCTTTTCCGATAATTTTTTTATATGATTTTTTTTTGTTTGATTAAATTTTTCATTGATTTGTTTACTGATAAGCAGCGTCTTAACTTGCATAGGTGATATTTTTTTTCTTCTCATGTTTTCATCAATTTTTTTTTAAAGTTTGATTTAAGTAACTTATTTCATTTAATTTGATACGAGTAACTGCTTACCATACTGCTATATACATTACATGTTACACGTTACATAAGTGAATGCATGTGTTGGTTGACGCATCATTTATAAGGGGTGCAGTTGGTGGCGTGCCGAGGACTGGAACGGGGGTGGGGCCACTAAAGTGAGTATGATGTAAAATTAAAAAAAATCATTATCACTTTATTTTAAAAGTTTTTTTTTAAAAATGTTTATGTCAGATTATTAAAAAAAATAATTAAAAACTCATCCAACACGAGTTTTCAATGCCAATCGAGCTCCACGATCAATCGACTATTTTTTTTCTCTTCAGATTTGTCACTTTAGTAGTTATGTAAATATGGATTACAAAAATTAATTGTAGTAAATAGAAGAGGGGGGGGGATAAACAACAGGCCGTGTTGCCGCGGTCCGCCTGCCACACCCGCTTTGCCACATCGCTGCATCAATATGTATTCAATGTGTTGCACGCCATCTCAACCATGTACCCACCAAGCATGCAATTAAATGCGATTACTTTGTGAAGATTGTCACGTTCTTATTGCTCTAAGGAAGAAATACTTTTGAATTTATAGGATTATATTTCTTAAATATTTAAAAAGAACTATTCGAAATTTGCAAACAGATTGGTTAATTAGTAATTAATTATTTAATTAATCTGTAAAAATGATTGACATAAACATCCTTTGTGATTAGATTCCGTAGAATTTTTACGGTTTTTTTTTACTTTCAACTCTACAACGTTTTCAAATTTTATAGTAGTTTTATGATGTTAAAAAGTTTGTTTAGCTATTTTGAAATATTTTTATCAATGAAAATTCTGTAACCGAGATACTCGTCAAATTGTGTTAGAGGATTATATTTGACGGATAGTTGGGTTTTAAATTTCCGTAGAATTTACTTACTACTTTTAGTATTTTATAACTTTTAATAGGTTCTTATTATTACCAAGTTTACACCACTACTACATTACTCTTACTAACATATAACATCCATCCGCTGCTTTTTTTACTAAATTATTACTTTCACTTCCTTACTTATCTCAGTATTTTGAGCTATTTCTTGGCCACCGGCAAAACTTTCATATTTAAATAGCCGATGAGTACTATTTTCCCGCCAGAATGAAATAAGTAGTATTTTATGTCAAATGCGTTTCGGATGTATGTTTGTTTTTGGTTTCTAATGTTTCTCACGTGAGGTTTCTACCTTTTTTTGTGTTTTATGCGTGTGTGAGTAATTATCTTATACTGCTGGAATTGTATTGAAACGCTTGAAATTTTTTAAGATCAAACTATTTTATATTGTGTAACAACAACTCAGTAACTTATGTAAAAATTGTACCATTTACAAACACTGCAAAATTATTATTTAGATTTATAAAAAAACATTCAAGGTTTTTCATTTTTTTAAAACGATCAATTTTTTTTTTGATTGAATAAAATACTTTGGCTACTTTCCCAAAACGAGAAATTATTTGCATGTTTAAAAAAGGTTAAAAATTTAACGATTCAAGTTTTATTAAACTAACCTAAAAAAAAGTTTAGCTATCCTTCATTTAGTTAGTTTAGTTATTTAGCTACGTCAAAACTATATGCTTTGAAATACTCAATTAATTAAAAACATAAATTTATTCAAAATGATAAATTTTTATTGTAACAGCTTGATATGCATAAAAAGAATGAAAGAAATTTATAAACAGTCATCAAACCTTAACACAGTCAATACTATAAATTACTAACCCCAAAGACAAATAAATTCATCAGAGTCACTCATCATCGAATACTAGGCTACCGCAATTTCTTAACAAATGACGAGGATAATTAAATATGAACAACTTGGCTGAGAAAACAACGATTAAATAGATGAAAAAGATTAAAAACTCAAGCAAGAAGAAGGGACTGAATAATAAACATGATTGTAAAAAAAAATAAATTAAAAAAAATGTCATTTTTAAAGGCACATTTACAAGTAGAAATGGATGAAAAATAGACGCAAATAATACAATCAATAGCTGACTAATTTCAATATAATAGAAAAACAATCATAAAAATAATTATCGACACACTCACTAATTAGGCGCTACAAAAATTGACTGGATGAAATAAATCATGATTAATTTTACCAGAAACAAAGAAAAATCCAACTATAAAAATAATTTTCTTAGCAGCCATGCCAAATAAACATAGACACAACCAACGCACGTTAATATATAATATACTGGCGGACAAATTAAGACAGATATATAGGGAATAAATAAATCGAAACAAAATCATCAATATATGCGTAGAAAAGCATGAAAATACATTGGAAATAAGTTAATTTTGACAGAGTACACGTGTGATAAAGTCAACAAACGTAGAATTAACTAAAAACAACGTATAGAAAAATAATTTTTAAACAAAACTTCTACGTAAATTATGTTTCATTTATCATAAATAGCCTAATTTTTCGTTGAACATTAAATCCGTCAACACTACTCTAAAGAAAAAGATCACGTTTGGTCCATTGCAAATTGATATTACAAAATCAATTAATTATTTAAATTATTAGTTATTTAAATTCACTCTTAAGTATTTTTCTGATTCAATATAAATAGGCATAAGATACAAATTCGTTTTATTAAATTAACGAAAATTAAAATGCAATAAAAAGTAAAATTTTAAAAAATATATATGATCGAACTGAACACACACGCGCGCACATAAACACACACACACACAAACAAACAAACACACACACACATAACAGTTTAAAAATAAATTCTGCTAGACATAAACACAACAAATCATACATAACAGGACGATGAATAAATAGTCAATGATACAAATAAGGGGAAGAAAAATTTTAAACTGAAAAAAATTAATACATATCAACAATTATATATATATATAATAGTAATAACATAATTTAATATTTACCAATACGTAATTTCTAACAAAAAAGACAACGAATCACTTGAATACGTAAATGAAACACATTAGTATAGAAATCTGGAGATAGATAGAATCAAGTAGAGAATAATAAAACAACACTCCCATTTTTTTTCCACACAACTACAGGGGCAGGGCACATCCCCAACACCTGTCAATCAAATGAGTCGTTCCTCTGGTGGTATCTTGATGATGTCGAAGAAGACGTTCCTGGAAGCAATTATTTCTTCGTCGTTGGGATTGTACTTTCCCTCTGTCGCTCGCCTTTTCAATATGCACCTTACCAGAAACACCAGACCTTATAAATATTGCAGATAATTAAAATCATATAATTAATGTAATTAAATTATATTATTATATATTATACCAACCTATCAATCAGTCATTCATTCAATCCGATCAGCCAACCAACCAACCAGCCAGTCAACCAACAAACCAATGATAAGGAGTATAAGAAAGAACCCGCCAACAAAAATGCCAATCAGCAAGGAGTTTCTCAATGAATAACCATCCTGCAATATATTCATTGTGTTGTCATTTTAAAATGTTATCACTATATAAAGGTTAAAGGTTTCTCTCTCTCTTTCTGCTTCAGCGGTTTCAACGACAAACACATACATCGTACATGAATACGCGTGAAAACCACGCATCGTACACATTGCATATGATAGGCGGGGATCTCTTTCCATTTGAACCCATTCATTGCAATAGCTAGTAAAATTGTTGAATTATGAAACATAACTGAGGTAGTAATACAAGAATAAAAAAAAATTCATACTGAGTTCTTGGGCTGTGTTGGATCTTTCAAACTCAAGTCTGTGCCATTGTTGATGATGCTGTTGTTGTGAATAATGTCAGCGTTATTGTTGATGCTATGGATGTTGATACTGTTGTTAGTGCTGCTGTTGTTGTTGTTGTTACTGACTCCATTTAATGTAGCTGCATTTCCAAATGAATCATACACCAGAAGAATGTTTGAAGGAACTTCTGTAGTAACGCTCGTCATGACAAATGCGCTATTGTTATTAAGACGTGTGGATGTTGTAGCCTGCATGTTTGTCGCCTGTTTTTCAGCTGTAGTTGTAGCAGTAGTAGTGGTCGCTACAGTAGTAGTAGTGCTAGTGGTAGTAGTAGTAGTAGTAGTAGGTGTTTCTGGTTGTATTACTGCTGTTGTTAAAATATCTAAGGGCGCTGTGGTTAATTGTGAAGTTGATGCAGCTGCCACTGTTGACGTTACTGCTGCTCCCAATCCAAGTGTGGATGTCAACAATTTTGTTGTTGTGGACGATTCTGCTGCTGTTATTGTTGTTAACGCTGCCACGATTAACGTGGTGGTTGTTGCTGGTGTTTCAACATGCAATGTTGTTGTTTCATTGGTTGTTGCATTTGCAGATGGCAACAAATGGACAGGTAAAATAACAGCGGCATCTTCCAGCTTTGATATCACTAAGCTACCATTTGATCCTACTGTTACTGCCACAGCCTGTTCCTTTCCATCTGAAAATAAATGAACGCGATCAAAATTGAACCGCCGGTCAATTGTTCAAATTTGGTATTATCAAATCCATAAATTATGAAGATATTATGATAAAATTATTAATTATTAAAAAATAAAAAATTGACATAATTATTCTTGCAATTTCATTCTTTAACATGAAATTAAATTATTTCTTTTTCCACATCAATACATACCTCCACTGCTAAGAGAACAATTGGAAAGTGTAGTGGAGCGATCGGTAGATGAGTCAAGGAAATGCAACACAAATACACCAGACCTCCATGTTCCTTCAGTACCGTCAAAAAATATGTTACTACTTACTGTTATCTGCCACCTGGAAAGATCTCGTTGCTGTTGCGGTTGCTGTAGCGGTTGCTGTTGCGACAGCTGCTGTTGTTGTTGCTCTTGTGGTTGTAATAAACCGGTTGTAGCAGCATCACAAACGACAGATAGATGACGGCCACCCGAACCTGTTAATTATGATTAGTCGTTTGATGAAAGATAAAATAACATATTGGGTGAAAATTTAATCTTCATCATCAATTTAATTCTTTTCAGGGGGGGGGAAGAGGTGAAAGAAAAATGGTTTGCACAGCCACCTAAATCAAAATAATACATTTAAAATAGTCCAAAACAATGCACCAACCACTGGCACTACTACTGTTGCTGTTGTTTAAATTAAGAAGATCCCCTGAGAAGCAAGGATATATCTGGTGAGTATAATACAAAATCAACGAATCATTGTGATTTTTTTTTAAGTATTAGAAACTATTACAATGCGAAAATATGAAGAATAATAAAATAACCAGAAAAAAACAGTATGAAAAATTTTAAAAGTTACAAAATGGTAAAATAAAAAGAAAAATTTAAAAAAAAAGCACACCCATCCCTACAAAACAGGTCTGTAAAGTACCAACACTGGCTTCTATACACAACACATACAATCATACAAAACAACAACAATAATAATAATAGCAATACTAACAACAATAATAATAATAATACTGATAATATTACAAGATACACATTATGATGATGAAATAGTAACAAACTTACAATGCTATTTACAGTAGTGCTGGGAGGGGTGATCACAGTATAATTGTTATTATTATTATTATTATTGTTGTTGTTATTGTTGTTGTTTTCATTTACAACACTGTTGATGGTAGCACTGCAAATGTACTCAGACTGAAATTGAAAAAAAAAGAAGTTTCAGATGAATAAATTATTATCAACATATCAATGACGTCATCACCACCAGCACCACCACCATCATCCTCATCATCATCGTCGTCATCATCCACACCACTACCACCATCATCATCATCATCATCATAATCACCAATATCATCATCATCATCATCATAATTATTAATATTATTGTCCTCATCATCACCAACTGAACCATTAAATTATTGCAGTACATTGTATATATTCTATTATATATAGTCAATGATCAGTCATATTAACTGAACTATGTAAGGCTATAAGAAGCTATTAAAATATTTCTCATAAACCAATTATGAGGAAACAAATTTTTTATGAATCTCTTAGAAAAAAATTTATCTAACATTCATGTACACACACACACACACACACACACACACACACACACACACACATACACACACACACACATACACACACACACACACACAAACACACACACAAACACACACAAACACACACACACACACATATATATTATTCAGTCTGCAGTATGCACACCACACATCACATATTATTCAAGAATATATCTGTGTGCAATATGCATGCATGCATGCAGTATATGTATGCATGCATGTATATACTATGTACATGCATGCATGCATGTTTGTTTGTATGATGCGTGTATATTACTGACAAAATCCTTGAAGCTAAAAAAATATTTATTCATATGTTGCATTCGCAGGCATGAAATAATACATTTAAACCATATCTTTCAATTAATATCTATATTATGTTGTTTTGAAATTTTTTTTCTTGTTCCATTTTACTATGTAACACAAAACAATGAATAATCAGTGAAACTGTGAACCCCATTTGGATAGCAACTCCAATTATTATTGCCAACTGACTAAACTAAGTTCTGAACTGCAGATGATGACTCTATAAGTGCCATCATCATCATCATCATCATCATCATATTATTATTATAATTAACTATACATATTGAGTTCTGAAAAAATTACTAATTGTCTTTCCAACAAAATAATTACTTATATATATATATATATATATATATATATATATATATATATATATAAAGTGAGAGAGAGAGAGAGAGAGAGAGAGAGAAAGAGAGAGAGAAGAGAGATCTAAGCACAATTGCTATTTAAGCCAATGTACCATACCAATGTAAAAGAATTAATCATAAATAACAATATATCAATTATATAAATAGTTTAATTTGATCCTATAATTAACCCAATTCATATTAATTAACTAATTAATTAATTAATTAGTGCTAAAAGATAATAAGAAGTTCAACAGCCATAATCAATTATCCAATTTGTTAGTGAATCAGTGGAAATATTTTTTTTTAATTTAAAAAGTTCAAAAATTTTGTCTTTTTCACCCAAGTGTCATCTAATGAAGAACATAACATACTGATGCTATTAGAATAAGAAGAATGAATTAGATTGTTATTCAACTGTCAGTTCTTCAAATTTCTGAATTATTTTTAATCTAATCATGATAAGATCCTTTTTGTAATAAATAAATAAATAAAAGCAAGTATCTTAACTCAAAAAAACAATAAATATGAAGAAAAATTAAAATATATAACTATCATGTCACAGATCCATAGAAATATAACTAAAAATTATGAATAAATAGGATGATAACCACTTTTGATGACATATTAATATAAATAAAAAAACTTTTAATAAAAGTTAATCAATCTTACTTTCTTAAATTCATGTAGAAAATTATTTAAAAAACCAGAATAAATGAAATTCTAATAAGTCAGTGAGTAAGTGAGAGAGTAAGTAACTAAAGTAAGTAAGTTAATAAGTAACTAAAAATATACATCCGTCTAATTCTAATAGCCACTAGATTTAGTATGGATATATTATAGAGGATGAGTTAGTTCATTGCATAAACTGTTGTTAGTTAGTTATATAAATGTAAATCGTATTATAAGTTGGTCAAATTAAATTAAATAGTTAGTTTTTTAATTTTAAATAGTTACCTAGTGAATGAAATTGCATCTTATTTAAAAGATTTCGCTTTTTAAAAATATATTTTTTAAACTAATTACTAAATAAGTAAATCATTCCATAATCAAATGATAAAAATCATAAAATTAAAATAAAATGAGATACATAAGTGATAAGTGTGATACTATGTGTGTGATGATAAATAATGAAAAAAGCCAAAAAACCTTATTATCTTGAGATTTGCAATCAAAACAATAATCGGTTGACCCCAGAACGAATCTTGTTCCTAAACAATTTAGGTAAGCAAGTACTAAAAAAATTAGGGATCTAGCGACACCATGTCCGGAAGAACAAAAGTTTTTTTTAAATTTAATAAACATAATCGCCACGACATTTAAATAAACTATTGAATTTAGAAATCCTATTTAATTAACCGGTTCTTTTTATTTTAACGATTTAGATTGAAATTTCTTATCAACCTGGCCAAACAAAGCTTAGCATAGTGTTTAACATTCGATAGAATTTGTTTTCTAATCGCATATCTTATTGAAGCGCTTCATTCATTACATTAAAAGACTCAAAGCAATTTACCGAAATAGGTTATTTTTATTAAACTAGTCAATTAAATATAATTCTGAAAATGCTTACAAAAACTCACATACACTTACACTCACCCCAACGTCAGGAAATGATATAAAAATTCCAAGGCATAATACAATTTCAATGAAAAATCATGAAATTATCGACTGGTTTTTGTTGAAAATGTCGCAATCTATTAAAAACCTCATTAAAATAATCTTTTTTATGCAGCTCAACAGCGTTTCAGCAAGATGCGGCTATTTTAACGCCATTGGATCATAAGAAACTGATGAGATTGCTGTGACATAAATAACATTCAGAACCATGGACATAATCCATGTTCAAAACATCACAACACCAAACTTGAGAAATTTAATAATCAGAATAAAATGTCATTGGAAAAATTACGGTCTCCAGCATCATGCAAACATCTTTTAGCAAAGTTATCCGTTTGTCATTCCACTCCATCTGTTATGTGGCACACTACCAGTGGCTGATCTAGGGGGAGGGGGGGCAGAAGGACACTGCCTTTCCCCTTTGTAAGCAGTTTTTTAATAAGTTAGAAAAAGAACCGTTTTATGTGTTGAAATCGATCAAAATTTGAACATGACAAGCAACCAAAAGGTCGCCAGCCACACGACTTCCTGAATTCCTATTATCTATATTGATACAAAACACGGGTCGTGGAACTGCAAGACAGTGTAATGTTAAGTAAACTTGGCTTCACGTGAAACGTTCAATGGAGTTGTATGTAAAGCAGGGAGTGGTGTCGTCGAACTCCGCAAGAAAATTTTCAAAATAATTTATATTTTCACCTAACATTCAACGTTTCAGGCGTGATATTATTTTGATAAATTTGAAATTTCAACAATTAGTTTAAAAAATTGATTTAAAATATAATAAAGTAATATAATTGAGTTTTAACTTTAATCTTGAATGATGTCAAACAATTTTGGAGAAGACGACTACTTGACGACCACAGGAGCTCCTCTGCCAGATCGAGCAAACAAATTCGATGTCGGCGGGATTGTAGTTAAGTTTAAGATTTTAATTATTTCAAACAATTTGTATCTATCTTGAACAATTTATTTCAACAAACAAAGCTTTTGTTACTAAATTCATTGCGCTGTAACTTTAAAGCTTATTATTATTGATATTTTCTTTTAACAAGCTGCCTGTCAGTCAGCTATATATATGTAGTTATTTACAAGACCACATCTTCATGTCTGACAATTTATAAAAAGTAAAAACACAGCAGACGACTGCTGCCGCAATTTAAATTCAATAAAATTAAACAAAATACTTTGTTATCAATTGTTAAGTTGAAAAAAATCACTTTTCCTAATAACATTTTCGTCGTTTCGTCATTCCTTGTTAATTGTTGTCACACTCTACTCGTTGTACGATGTACGACTTAGTGATTAAAAACTTGAACCAAAAAACATTTATAGCGATTTGATGTTAGTGGTTGGTTTCATTTGCACCAACAGGCCTCCCGCTGATCATCTTCGCTGCTACCATAACGTTTCTGACAATGCTTCTCTTCATTTGCTGGTGCGTGCGAAGGCGTTACATTCAGTAAGTAAGAATTTATTTATTAATTTTTGCTTCGAGTCCCTAATTTCTTCAACGTGGTGTGTTAAAAATAATTTTTTAGCGTGAACTGTCCAACACATTCGAGTTAACACGATGAAATTGAAATAACCACCACTGTTGATTCAGGAGGTGGTGGGGGAACAGACCGGCCTACATGATGAATCATTACAGGTGGGTAGCAAGGAGCGAGGATCCTCAATGGCACAGTACAGACCCCGATGAAGTTCGATTCAGTGATAATCCTCACTATGCGTCCCGACAGCAATCAGTTGAACAGTTTCAGCCCCCACATAGACTTTCGCAGGAATCAAGGTTCATATGATTTTTTAGATAATATAAATTACGTTTATTCAATCACCTTAATTTGATATGCGTTTTAATATTATATAAATGATGTAAAGTTTTTAGTGTGTTAGTTAAAACATTATAAGCAAATTGTAATGAAATATTTCATTAATCATTATTATAGAGGGAGTTCACTTCAATCAAAGAACGTTCCATTAGTGAATGTGAACGAGGGTCAGAGTCAGAGAGCCAGGAGTGAAGGCGAAATCGCTCCCCCGCCAAGAAGAAGCCCACGCCATAACCAGGGCGACGATGACGTGGTCCAATCACTGCCACAGTTGGATCAACTGTCCGCTCAACCATGGGACTCAAGGTAGGCACATGCACACTAAGTTGTTTTATTACATATAAATTTAATCTACGAGTTCTATCAAAGTTTTTTTTTGTAATTTATAATCATGTTGCTCAACTACATTTGACTGAAATAAAGCTTTTAACAACGTTTGAAATATAAAATCACATCGTTCATTTGGTAAAATTTTAATTTTAATCAAACTATTAATTCGACTGAAGATTGGGGGCGGAAGCGAGACGTAGACACCTTCAGAGAGAGGCTGATGAGAGAAGCCCGAGAGGTGAGAAGGATGAACATATTGGAAAGAAACCAACTCCTTCGAAAAGAAAGTAGCCTTCAACTATTCCAGCAACTCTCCGCCAATTACTACCTCCGATTTTAAACAATTTTATTTTATCAAACTTTATTAAGCATTTTTTTGCATTATCGTAAAACTTTTAAAAGTTTATTTTAATTACTCGCAAATTTACATAATACAAAATTAATTTGCATTTGATATTTCTGTTTATTTATAAAAATTTATTTAAAATTACTATTAATACAATGAATAGGTTAATAGTTTAATTAACTATAATGGTTTTAAATTCATTTATTCACACAAGTTATTTTATAGTTTTATGGTATTACTTTTATTTTAACCCTCAATGGGTCCTTGCTAAAAGGTTACGTTCCCGGACCTTGGGGTGCAATTTGCACCCCAGTCAATTTTTGTAAGTAAAACAATTGTAACAAGCTCAATTTTTTCTAATAAAGATAAAATACGTTTTATAACTAAATATGCATATTATATTCTCTCAAACAATCAACTAAAAAAAATGTTAGTAGGGAGAGACTTCCACAAATTTCATATAAGTAAAATTTTAACTATATTGTCATTTTAAATTGTTAAAAATCAAATGCAAATGATGTTCTTTTTTTCAAATTTAAGTAATAAACAATTTACAAGATTGTTATGAACAACTTTCACAAAGTATTTTTGAAATGTTTATAGAATGTGCAGGACAAGCGGGCCTGGAACACACCTCGCAGAACATACGAGTTTTTCTGTCACACACGCGCGGGCACAGATGACAACGTCTTGTGTCCTCTTTTCTTTAGTTGGTATCTTGATTCTTCTTTCTCCAAGGTCCAACTCTAGAAGTTGGATTGCATTCATGATTGACTTTCTGAGCCGAACGGAATTGTCCAAATGTTTCCTAATTAGTGGCTCAACAAGAGACTCTCCTAGACTTATGATAAATTGGCGACGACGTATAGCTTTAGAAGATTTATTCCAGTCAGGGTTGTTGCACATCTAAATCACAAAACTAGCAACGGCAGCTAAGTCAAGCATATTAAAAAATAAAACGTTCCAGTCAAACTCTTTCCAGCGCTTTTGTTTATCTGGATAAATAGAGTTCCATTTTGCATTGCATCGTTCTGCTTCTCTGTTTGTTTTTCTAATGACTACAGACTGAATCTCTTGAGATAAAAACAATTGAAACACTTCTTTTATTGAATTTTTACGTCTATCGAAAGTGTCGCCGGGTTGTTGCCGATTATGTCCTGAACTTGCCGTCGGTGTTCGGTAATCCAATGTCTGCTTGTTCTATCCACAAATGTACTAAAACTAACAACAGACTGACCTACAGCTGTTGGTTGTGCTGAATCGGATCTACCGTGTGTGTCCCCTCCACGACATAATCTGCCTCTACCTCCTCTTTCTCCACTTGCAGTACCTTTACCTCTTTTAGTCACTGTTGTAGAAGGTTGATTTACCGGCTCTTCATCAGATGTAATGGCATCTTCCTAATCATCAGATTCCTCAGACATATGATCTTCAGTATTGGAATCAGCATCTGATCCTGGCAAATAATCTTCATCTTCACTACAGGCATCATCTTCGGTAACATTGCCTTCATCACTTTCTGTATCTTCCTGCATAATCAGTCTAAGAGCTTCAGCTGTTGAATAACTAGCCATGTCACCTAGTGTTAGATGAAATGCAAATAAAACAAAATGACTGACATTCAAAAAAAGGTGCAACTGATAGCCAAATGTTATTAAAATATTATTTCATGAAAATTAACAAAATTTCTTAGCAATAATAATTGTTTTTGTTATTATATTGAAATATTAAGTAAGGTTTGTTAGGGGTGAAAAATGCACCCCCAATAAAAATATTTCGGTAAAAATCAGCGCAAATTTTTTTTTCATAATTTAAGGCATGAGATGATAGAAAAATGGTATCTTAACAATGTCCTAGAGCATGATTGCTGTAGTTTAATTAATAAAAATGTAGTAACCATGGAAATTACCTTGGTGTGCAGATTGAAGGCAGTTTCAATGAAATTTTCAAATGTTTTAATTATTACATTTGTATTTTTTCTCTTGTTAGCATTTATCCGTTGAAACATCAATAAATCACAAAGATACCATTCCTCTAAATTGTTTTCATTACGAACCAATTTTAAATGATTCTTAGCTATCTTAAAGTTATACGTTTTCGCTTTTGGCTTTTTGATTCAACAAAACTCTTGTGTGCTTCCGAACTTCATAATAATTTATAAACTTATTACAAAGCATTCTGAGTGTAAATAAATTAGAAGGGGCTCTCTCCTATATAATAGAATTGTAAAGATTTGAAATTATACCCAAGCAACCATGGATATCATGCAAGCGACCGCATGGTTGATTTGATTTGGTTGGCTATTCCATTTAAGCAACCCTTCAATTTTAAGTTAAATAAAAGATGGCAACGATAACTTGGAAAAACTTCTATGTAATTTACAACAGTACGTAGTAAATTTCTTTGGTAATAATGGTTGTATAACGAAAGATTTCCATTATAGATAGATGTTACGACGATGTTCAGCCGACACGACTTTTCAGGTTTGCCTTGCGGTTGGGCTTGTCTAATTGTGCTGTGTGTTATTCCGGTTATTCCGGTAATAAAAATTTTCAAGATGGAACACGTAACGTTGGCCGATTTCAGAGATTTCACCAGTCATATTTCACGCAACAAACTAAGTGGTTGCATCAACCAGGAAATACAAAATAATTGGATATTAGTTAACAGGACAACCGTATATGACGCTACGATTCGATTAACGCCGAATCTTCAGCTCTATGATTTTGCTCGGGAATTTGATTTTTTATGTGAAGAGAATTATGGGACTGACGTTATACGAATATACCACGACTACGTGAGTCCGAATATTTTATCCAGTTTAGGAGATTTTAGTTTGGAAGCTGAAAAACTTATCAATGTAAATACCGTTCATCCTTTGTTTGTCAGTCCTAATTCTCTATGTAAAAATTCTGAAGAAGAAATAATTATAGCAGATACTGTAATTAATGCAATCAAAATTTTTGATTTTTTTGGAAACCTTATAAAGATAGTTGATGGATACCGCTATAAAAAGAAACTGAGGGCTCCTGACTGTATGTACTTGTGCCCGCAGACAAAACGTCTGATCGTTGTCGAAAGACCTTCTCACAGATCTGAGCAAAGTGATTTCATACTTCCCCTACGAAGCAACTCATCCGCAAGATGTATGCATGGATTACAACAGCCAAATTATTTTCCTGGATTTGAGACCTAAAATAGTTTACATATACAATCAAATTGGAGTGTTATTAAATGCGTTCTACTGCCCAGATGTTCTCTACCCATGCAATATTGCCGTCAATAAGTACCAGGAAATCTTCATCTGTGATAATAGGAAACATTGTGTAGAGGTAGGACTCGTTTTTAGCCTTACTAAAAAACTTTATTGTAACTACAAAATTATTTTTAGAACTGGTTGTAAAATTCATTGCATTTCATCTTACATTTCCGGTGTTCAATTACTAAGGATACAAACTACGAACAATAGGCGGACAAGGGATAACAAATTTTCCAATCTTTGTAAAAATAGGAAAAAACGACGAAGTGATTGTTGGTAATAATTTTATGACAATAACAATCTTCAATCGAATGGGTGACGAATTACTGGTTGTATTGCAATCAAGGAGGGGAGTTGAGAAGTGTCTCGATGTTACTGTGACATTCAGTGGATTGGCAGTAGTCACTACTAGTGATCATGATTTGGTTTTCATGAAATTTCCGTTAAAGTAGATAATGAAGATTCATTTAATGATATAATTGTTCAAAGTGAACAATTCGAAAGCAGCAAAAAAATGATATTTAAAAAACAGTGATTCTAAGTTTTCAACTGAAAGTGAGAGCATGGAAATTGTGAGTTTTTCTCTTGGTTTGTCGAGACGCAAATTGGTCAATTGGAAAAGAGTGGGGAAATTATATTTGAGCAGATTGAACAGGATGTTAAAGAGCCAGCCAGTTGCCCATCGCACATTCGCAATATAAGGGACAACGACGGCAGTCTTAAAACAGGGAAAAGAATATTTGGAGCAACTTTATTTCAGTGCGTTTGCAACATTTGGGGACCTGACATGTAAAATCAATTTTTGAAATATTTGGATCAACGGTTTTTTTATGTTAACTAATTTTCTTCGGAATATCTGCTTGCTGTTCATTAATAGATTTTGAACCTGTGAACATTTAACATTTATTTCTTTTGTAATAAAAGTTTTTAACTGCAATCAGACTCTTCTCAATCCGAAACAAAATCAAAAAATACACGAATAATTAATAAATGTTTTAAGTTAATAATGCGAGATGGTGGTTTTGCAGATTAAAGGGAAATAATGAAAATAATTTTTGAAAATTATTTCAATGCAAAGTATAAATCTGGAAAAAAATTATTATTTAAATGTTTGCTAATTGAAATCAATAAAAATGAGTTCTTAAATTAATTACTCTAGCCATATTGGAGCTCTGACATTCTAGCTTCACATTCTTTGCCAATCTTACGCAGTGTGTGGGAAAGTGTATGTGGATTCATTGCGCGTATTCACATGCACTTACCCTGTTGTTGATACCTATTTATATCTGACAATTAGTCAAAAAAGTATTAACATCATATAATCTGTGTGTGTGTGTGTGTGTGCTAAGTTAAAATAAATGAGAGAGAAAGTAAAATCATTTTTTTAAATAGTGTTTAAAAATTGGACGAATATTTCAATTTTTTATACATAAGCCAATATGAGACAAATAAACCCAAGTTGTGTGTATTTGTAATTATGATTTTTGCACTTGTATTGCGCTCAATGGTGCTCGATAACAGGTCAGTATTAATAACGCAACAACACAAACAACAAATTCAGCTGTAAATAAACATTGTGTATTCAACTGTGTTAACAAATGTCTTATTTGATATTTGTACACCGGCAAGGTGTGTTATTGTGCTTGCCAGTTATTCAGCCTGCTCCATATTTCCTTTTGGGCTGAACGTTCAACGTTAATTTTACCGAGATTTTAATTAATTTGAATTAATCATTTTTACTCTTAACTAGGCAATTTATAGTGTAAAACTTATTTACGTATCTTGTAGATTCTATATTTAAAATTATTTAAATTTCTTTATTGAGATAAATTTGCTCAGAAAATTTATAAGCGAATTTAATCGGCAAATTTTGTAATTGTTTTTATTTCGAGCAATAATTTTTATTATTTGAAGAACTCGTTTTAAAAAACATCGAAAAGGTACAAATGTTATTTTTCTTGAGCAGAAGGAAAAATAATTCACTGACAGCAAAACATGTGTTTGTGGATTCAGCCATTCATAACGTACGGTCTTCTTGGTTGGTACACACACACTAAGCTGAAATAAAATTTAGTTAATCGACAGCAGCGTTACTCCAAGAAGCTTTTACAAAAAAGCTTTGGCCTATTTTGTGATGTCAGTGCGATTTATCTTGCTGTAACACTGAAAATATTTTACTGACACACACTAAACCGAAAAATTAAGACTTGAATTTAATAGTGATTACTAACTTTTTGAAATTTAGCTACCCCTTATAAAAAATTTTTAACATAAAATTATTTAATTTTATTCAAAAAGTACTGTTACTGGTACTTGTTATTTTTGGAATCTGTCTGTTATTTATGATAATTAATCACTGGTTAGTAGATACTTATTGAAATAAAACATACAATTTTTATTTGATGCAAATTAATTAGTATCTGCAGTATGGGTAGTTATACTGACCGGAACACAGCGAATGTTAGACGACGCGCAGCTGGTCCAACACTGCCTCTAACATATTCTCAACCACAGCCACCTACAACATATTCTCAACCACAGCCACCTCCAACATATTCTCAATCAGAGTTGAACACTGCACAAATTAACAGGTTTACCGCGTGTTTCAGCGAAAAACATTTTTGCCATAATTACATTTACATGAAAATTTACTGAAATTTGTGTTAGATGGGATAGATTAGAAGGCAGACTAAGCCTGAATACTGTGAGAAGGACGCCTCTCAGTCAAAGAGCGAGGAGTGAGGGTGAATTAGATTTTGCTCCTGCAAGAAATCCAGCGGCGGAACCTGCGCGAAATTCTATGCACTCACTTTTCAGTCCTACAATTGGCAGGTTTGTCTCTACAAATATTTAAGAGGATTTTGTTAATATTGTTTTAAAATAAAATTTGATTGAAAATAACAACAAACACACAGACATAAAATTACACGCCAGTCATAAACAAATAAATGCAGAAGCACATTTGTTACTCAAATAATTTCAAATCATTGATAGATATCGAACAACTGGAGTGAGGAACGAGCAGCAGGAAACGGTCTCTGGAGAAAGAAACGATCTTCGGGGCCTGCCTGGATATTTCCCACCTCCATCCTACTATGATTCTAGTTACATTATCCCTTTACGCAACTATCCGGATGACGACAACTCGCACATGAGACCTTCGAGTAGACGTCTTCGATTTCGGAAGTGGTGCTTAGCATGGTATCGAAGACATAAATACATACTTTTCCTAACGATTGCGTTCGTTGTTGATTTTATTGTTGTTATCCCCTTAGGTATTTATGCAATAGACCGTTACTATAACTTTATAGAAAAAAAAACAAAATGACGAATTTTTTTTATGGCCCTGAGAATGTTAAAAATTGATATGTTTCTAATGAACGAAAGGAACTTCTATGACGAACAAAAATTTTAAAGGTTAAAAGAAATATCCAATTAGAGATACTGAGATAAATTGTATAAGTATTTTTTTTTAATTTATTGATATCTCTACAGTCATCCTTAACGCGAGTAAATGGTTTTCTTTAGAGAAGCATACGCATACTTCACACATTATTTTTCCATCAAATTTATCGAGAGGTATTGTTTTTTGAAATGCTTGAACATTTATAAAAACATTTTACTTGATTAAAATTGACAACGTTTTAGAGTTTTTAAAAAAGGAAACTTTATGAAACCTTGATTGATTTGTTAAACAATTTTCAAACCAATACAAAGTATTGCAAAACAGAAGTTTCAAAAAGTTGTCAGAGTGATGGAGATTTCTTAGCGAAGAATTTCCATCAATTTTTGAGTCAAAATTAAAAATACAGGCTTTAAAGACAAAGCGATACGCTTCAAATAAATGTTTTTTTGCTACTAAAATAATAATTAATAAAAAAAATTCTTTTAGTGAAAGACTAGACCAAGGCTATTTGTGTGAATAAGTATTATTTAAATCAATAGTACTAAACAAATATATATATATATATATATATATATATATATATATAAAATTTCATATAAACTCCATGGTCACATAAATTACAAATTTTTTTTATTTTGACCATGTACATTGAGATTTAAAAGTGAAACATGGATCGGAGTTTACATCGTGTATGTGTATGCATGAGTCTGAAATTGAACACGTTTAAAAGCGAAACTGAGCGATTAATTTATTAATTTAAAATAAACTAATTAACTTAAATTAATTAATTAATTTAATTAAGCGAGGGTGATGGCTTCATCTACGAACGTAACACATTTCGTTGAAAAATACTCAGGTTTTTATATTATTTTATTAATTTTTTTAAAAAATACTTTCTTAAATAAAATAATAAATAAATCAACTTTTTAAATTTTAACTTTATTTTATATAAATATATATTTTTTTTATTTTTAATAAAAATTTATAAGGTAATCTCGGAGAGATCTCGCAAAGTGGTTTTTCCAGCACTATTTATTTATAGTCAACAGTTTATTTAATAAACTGTTGACTATAAATAATAAATTTTTTATATATTTAATAAACTTTATTAAAATGACTCATAAGTTCCTCCCACGGTACAACTAAAAACTAAATAATAAAAGCTTATAATAAAAGTTTGACTAGAAAAACCACAAAACCTCAATAAAGTTATAAAAATATGATACATTACAAAATGTGTAACAAAATTTTAAATGTATCTGTTAAAAATATAGTTTCACTTTTAAAACAAATCGCGTCTGCTCTTGTTGCGTCTAAACAAAAAAATGAATTACCCTGTTTTGCATGGCATTTCGTCTTTCCAATTAATGGATAGAATTCGTGATACAAACGATACAATCAATTGGGCAATGCAACACGGGTTGCTTGCGTCACGCATGACTTGCGTTTGTGGTCGTGTAATGAAATTACAAGACCATAAAGCCTGCGATGATAAAATTTGCATGAATAATTAATTTTTAGAAACTTGCTTCCAGAGGTAACTTGCCGTTGAAAAAAATTTTCAATGTTAAAATGCTGGTAGGGCGCTTCCAGTTATATAATTCCATGATTTTTACTTCATAATCGGCGGATAGATCTATTTAGTTTTAGAAATTGAACTATAACATTATATTGTATGAATTATTCTTTTCTTCGTTGAACGTTTTTCATTCATGTTTTTCAATTTTAAAGTCATTAACATTTAAAAATTAAAATTCTTTAAAAAACCGCTTATTTTTAAAAATTTTTACTTCATAACCGGTGGGTAGATCTATTTAGTTTTTGTACTCAACGGGTACAAAGCATAAAATTCAGGTTATATTTTGATTTGAAATCGTTTAAGGGTAAATTGCATTGTCAAGCGTTTTACGTTTTATTTATTTTTTTTTAAATTCAATAACATTTTAAAAATAATTACTCAAAAAGCAGTTCTCCTTTTTTTAGTATTTCGGTTGTTTACATTATACTGTCGCTAACCAACGAACATGCAGGCTGTATTTAGTTTATTAGTTGCACCGTGGGTGGAGCTCATGAGTCTCTTTAAACTGTTGACTATAAATAAATATTTCTGGAAAAACCACTTTGCCATCTCCGAGATTACCAATTTATAATGTCATTTTATATTACATGCATTGATTTTTTTTTAAAGTATTAATTGTTAATTATTAATTAATATTAATTAAATTAAATGATCTTCAATTAAATTATTAAGGTGAAAATGATCTATGGCTGGTTTCATGTGTGGATTTGCATGAACTGTTCACAACTCTGATTGATGAATTCATCCTCAATGGTGATTGCCAGGAGAAGACAAGAATGAATGCAGTTTCTGTTTGCAAACATGTTGCTATTGGCAGTTGGCTGAAAGTATTTATTTTTATAAGAGATTTTATTATCTTTGGCCTTATTCTATTCTATATTTCTATTTCATTTAAAAAAAATAATTTTATCATTTGATAGTAGTTGATTTGTTTTTATGTTAAATTTTATATTAAAATTTATGAATTTATTATTACAAATCATGAGTAGTATTATTTATGAGTATTATAGATTAGAGTTGAAAGAGTAAACGTTTAACCCTGCTCTTCTTTTTGGAATTTAAATTTTTAATTCTTTATAATTAAAAATTAATTATTAGCAGGTTGATTAAATCTGCTACAACATTACTTAATAATTGAAGACAAATTAGTAATTGATATTGCTTGTTAAACCACATATCTTCGCTCTGAAATCAGAAAAATCCAGAAAAATTTGAGATTATTGAAACGGTTTCATTTATTTTTTCACCAAATTAGCCAAATCAGATCTCAGAGGATGGTACTTGTAAGAACATCTTTGTGGAGATGTTAATGAACAAAGTACTTTTTAACAAAAATGCCTCAGAGGAAAGTTTACTCTATGTTAGTTTTGCCAATTCCAGGCATCAATATGATCATATAACCTTTGTGATGATTTATTCCAGGCTATAGATATTTTGAAATGCACATACGAAAAGAAGACAGGCGAACCCTGGATTTGTTACGCATTTATAGATTATTTCAATGATCAGATCAAAACTGACATCCCAGGTGTTAACAGTTATGCAGTAGACGCCTTAACAGTGTTACTCCAATAGTAAAAAATTTTTTTTTAATATTAAATTTTTTTTATAATTTTTTTAAAAGATGATATTTATTATAACAAAATATATTATAATTTTAATTTTATTTGGATTGATTCTATTATTCTTGCTACACTTACGTGTAAATTTGATTAATTAGTTTGTCGAGACAAACTTTTCTTATAACCATTTTTTCTTTAAAACTTAGTGCTTATGAGGATGATAAGATGAGCGAAAAAGGCATGGAGGCCATTGAAGTTCTTTATGGATTTGGTTTAGTCTTGCTCGAAGTTAGTTTCATTATGAATTTAATAATAAAATTAAAAAATTTATTTTGAAAAAAAATTATTCTGTTTCATCATCCAGTTACAGTTTTACGAAAGTTTTTTTTTACAAACATGTTTGGTTAATTTTTTAAATCATTAATATGCAATTGCATAATTTGGGTAACTGCATCATAATGGTGAATTAATTGATGAAACAATTGTAGCCGTTGTTAACGATTGGTCAGTTGCAAACGTCATGGCAGCTGGCCCGTTCAGTCATATCACTCTACACTGCTCTGACTCCAGTGGTTTGTTTGTTTGCTGGTTTTTATGTGTAATTTGTTTACTTTTAAATATAAATAGATATTAATAATAAATATAGTACATCAAGAAATAAATCTTTTGCACTCAAGAATTTTTAAAATTGAGTTGGTTTTTTTTTTCTTTTCCATTGTTTTTTTTCCACCCAGAATTTTTCAGATTATTTTGATGAGATATTTGTCCAGATCTTCCAGTACACAGGCGTATACTTCAGAGGAAGTTCTACAGACGTTAGTTATCTTATCCATCAACTATTATTTATTAATTTCGTATTACATATGGATGGCAAAAAAGCGGGCCGTGTCCAGACTGGGTTTCTTGAAAAAAAGATAATGCTACTGACCTCTATGGTCTTTTGACTATGGGGAGCATTAAATGGATGGATCTATCTAGTATTACTCCATACAGTAATGCTAACCATAATGCTATCAATTACTTTACTACTATGCTATTATATGTTACGTATGCTGTCATGTGTTACATTATGTTGTTACATATGTTGATGTGCTGCTATAATGTTATTTACGTTAGTGGTATAAATTTCAGAAAGATGAACTAGCAGTGAAACTGGAAATTTTAAAACTCTGGAAGCCCTTGTCTTTAAAACTTTGTTTCCATGACCTCACAAATTTGCATTCAATGTTCAAAATGGCTGTTGAGTGTGCCGGCGGGCTGCCATGCCATGGTGGAGTTTTTGATCAGGTGTGAAGTGGAGTGCTTGTTCATCAGTGTTGTCGTATGATTGTTGTTTTGTTCGGTTGTGTTGCGTTGTTGTTTATTATATTCATTGAAAAATATGTTGTTTTATCATTTTTTATATTCAGTAAATAAATTGATGTTCAATTTTTCATTTTTACATTTATTTATACACATCTCAATCTCTTCATCAACTGTTCACTTAAATAAATTAATCAAACTAATAGTTAATGGTTATTATCAATAATCTGTCTCTAGGAAATTCTAACTCATATTTATTAACTATGTAATTTTTTTTCAACAAACGACTAAACCCGTGTAACAAATACAGATGTACAAAGCAATAACTGAACTGGTCCACGAGATTTTCTTGATGTCTTGGGAGAAGATGAAAGTAGATGAAGAGATGTTCTTGAAAACATTTGAAGTGCTACTGAAGGGATTGGGAGGTTCGTGGTAGTAGTAGATGCTGGCTCATATATAATTCATTATCATAATTTTTTTTCATTATTAGGTTGTTTTTTTTTATGGTTAATTATTGAAAAAAAGTTTTATAGAGAAAATTTGTTTTTTATGGTTAATTATTTAAAATAATTTTTTAGATATAATTTATTATTTTAGTGGATAAATTTTGGAAAAAATTGACCAGAAATGTTGTCGTTATTCAAGGTTTGGAAATCGAATACACAATTGACACCTCACTGAACTATGCCTACCAAATGCTTGATGATAATTATTTCGAGCGTGAGTCGGATTTTGTTTTTTAAATTTATTTCGATTGTAGTTTTCGTTTTGATATATTTTCGTCAAGACATGCCTGAAAAACAGCTTACAACTCTAAAATACTTTTATATCTATTTCATATATAATCTTTTCGAAATGAAATATTCTATGGCGGCCAAGAATAGTCCTGTATTTCACAATAAAAGAAATGCAATTGCCGAGATTAACCTTTCTATTTTAATATCTTACATTAAGGTTAATTTATCCCTCAATCTGGTTACTATTTGTCTAGGTCGATAATAATAATCATTGATCTTTCTTTGTGCAGTTTTGACGTGTTAAAAATGTTTGTGTCATAATTTTCTGGCAGCAGTTAAGAACTTTTCGAGAGTCTCAAATATTAAACTGAACTCGATGTAACATTTGAAAATCATTTTCTCAATAAAATCGCAGTGATTAAAAAGTTTTCAACCTCCATGCGAATGAATGCGTTTCTCTGTTGGGTGTCGAACTTGTACAACTTGCGAGAGAGTATCTCCGAAACGGCAGCGCACGTATTCAACGATCACATCAATCATCATTGCAAGGTTCTTACTGCTGCTGTACATCGATGTAATTTTTAGAAATGTATATGACGATTGAACTTCATTTCCGTTAGATGCTAACAGAAGGATCGCTGGCCGAACAGCATTTAATGTGGAACTTTATAAGGAGCATGCATCTCGATGCTGGCTCGGAAGTCTACGAATGGGTGGGTGGGTGTCTGATTGGATGGCTGGTTTGTTGACTGTTTGACCAATTGGCTGGTTGGCTGGTCGGTTGGTCGGTCGGTTGATAGACTGGTTGGATGGTTGGTTGTTGGTTGGTCGTTTGATTGGCAGCTTGGTTGATAGGTTGATTGGCTGGCTATTTGAATTATTTATTTCATGTTTTAATAGAAACAATAACGCATTAAAACCTCTTATTTAAGAGAAATGATAAAGTGAAACTTGACTGGGACATGGAAGACCTGTACCTCAAGGCTCACGATATTATTAAAAAGCGTTAGTCACAATCTTTCTCTCTTTTTCTCTCTCTCTTCCTCTCTCTTTCTCTTTTTCTCTCTCTTCTCTGTTTTGTCATAATCAAGTTTGAGTGCAAAGGATAATTTGAACAAAAATCGTAATATGTGCGAATAATCTAATAATATAATAATATAAATCTGCACCTGTCGGAATCTAGTCAGTCACATGTTGACGATCATCATGAATCATTAAGAAAAGAAATTTAAATAATTTATTCGTTGATTATTTTGAATAGTTGGAAAAAATTAAAAGGCACCAAATAACAAAAGAATTGAAATTCATCCATGAAATTTAAGCTGTATTTTTTAGATGTTTTTAATAAAATCAAAACAAAAATTTATTTCAACTGAATAATTGAATAATTTGAAATCTTGACATAGCAATGGAGCACCATCCCGTCATCGTGTGTGACGCCTTGGCCTTTATAAATTGGTTCAAGAAACATTTTGTTAGTTCTGGTTCTGTACTATATATTTTTTGTCGTTCGTACTAAATAGTTAATCTCTGCGTTTGCTTGCTTGTTTGCTTGCTTGTTTGTTTAGTTGAGTCTCATTCTACTATTACACGTTGATAATTTTTTTTCTTTATTGACTCTACACATATAGAATGACGTTTACACCATTTACATTCCGTCACGTGACTCACACCGTAATAATCTTCCGTCACGTGACTCACGCAGTCTGTCGATCAGCTGATTTCCTGTCTGGATCCGTTGATAGATTTGTTATCGCGTTGTAACTCTCTCCATCGATGCTTCCATGACGGCAGCTCCAAGATGCGAGGTCGTTGTCATCATCTGTCCGTCGTCACAGCCGCCGCATTCGTTCTCAAGGAGGTTCTTGGTCAGAAGTATGAAGGGAATGATGAACCCATGTTAGTTGCTGTCGTTGGCTGATGGTTGTTGTTGTTGTTGTTAGTGGTGGGAAGTTGTTTGTGGTTGATGTTTGTGTTGTTGTTGTTGTTGGCTCTTGATGCTGTGGCTGTGGATGGTGTTGGTGTTGTGTTGCAGATGGTGGTATTGATGTTAGCTGCTATCGCTGATGTTGGGTTAGCTTTGGTGGAATAATTGAATGATTTCATTAATTAATTAATCAATTAATGATTTAATTGTCTAGGACTTCAATCGATTTTGTTACTTTTTTCAAGTGTATGGTGTCTGACCTCGTCCTACCTCGGGGGAACTGGGTCTCTGGACACTAAACGAAGATTGATTGATTGATTGTATGTTATCTGATTACAATTACAATTCTTTATTAAGTACCCAAATCTTTGATATCATCATTGCTCTAGAATTCCTCTGGAATGTTTAAAATCAAGATTGGACACACTCTGTGACCATGTCTGCCAATCATTATCTATACTGCCTGGAAACGCTAACAATGACTACATGTTAGGAGGTAAGCATGTGTGTATGCGTGTGTGTGTGATATAGATTATGGCAAAGGTTACTGAAAAAAGAAGGTTACTGAGGTTGCTGAAAAAAGCTTTTATGTAAATATATATAAGAGTTATGTAAATGTATTAAATAAATTTTAAAAATTATTATGATTAATTAATTTTTGCTTATTAATTAATTAATAAGTTCTTGAGGTAACATTTGCAAACTTGCAATGCGAAGAATTGCTGCAAAACACAAGGCTGACCACATTCTTGGCTGGTCAGATTGTTGAAAGCTTTGATGTAAGTGTCTGCCATGCATTCTTCTTGTTACACTGATTTCATTTTCCATTGTTATTTCAAAAAACATTCTCTAATAAATATTTTCACCATCCTTCATTCATGGATTCATCTTTTTATTCATCTCTCCATTTTTTTGTTCTTTCTATCACTACATTTATTGATCCATTTAGCCAACAATCCATCCATCTAATCATCCATCTTCAACATGCAGTCGGCAGATTATTCTAGAAAATACATACAGACGTTGTACGAATGCATTGGACAGCTATGCATCATCAGTGTAAACGACTATGATCAGCCGCTTGTTGCTAAGTTTGAGGAGGTCTTCTTGCCTGCCTTCCAGAAAGTTCTGCTTCACAGAGAGCACAGATGTAAGATGATTCACTTTTTTCTTCGTTTTTTTTTTCGTTAGATAGCACAACATCATTGTGAATTCTAGCAACTCTTCCACGCTGTTAACAACAGCCTTGTCACTGACATCAGTTTCATAATTAAATCAGCACTATCTACATCGTTTACAGATCCAACAGTGTTAATCACAGGCATATTACTGGAGATTCTCATTCCCCATCACCTCAAAACATCCAACAGCAACAACAGCTGCAAACCAGCCATCCCTTCAAAATATGACGAACTTATCACATCCATCTTATCTTCAGCTCTCTGGTTGAATAATGATTGTGTATCTAGTTTAATGTCGTTTGTCTTGGCGTTTTTCTTAAAGAACAAACATCTTCTGCTGGGAGGTGATATATCACATGGCTATCTGCAGGCCTTGGAAGCAATTGCCGACAAGTATGTACCATTATGTTGTTGTTTTTTGGTTGTTTATCAAAGTCCTGATGTTGCAGAGGCTGAGTTTGAATGGAAAGACATCCCCACGTATCATACGCAATGTATGTTATGCGTGGTGGGTTCATGCCCATGCCCATGTGCTGTCTGTTTGTCGTTGATACCATTTTTAAGAGAGAATTAGTTTAAAACAGTAATTATTTAACGGTGAATACTATTTAAAAAAAATTTCGCATATGAAGTAGAATGAATGGTATAACAGCTGTCTAATTATTAACACGTCGAAACACAGATTTCAATGTACAATTCTGAATGCCTACCGCAGCGTACAGGTCTACATGGTGCTGAAGGAGATCACCAGGTTCTTATTCATACCATTACAGGCTCCCTCGTTCCTAAATCTTATTTTACCTTTTTCGTCTTTAAAGTTATTTTTATTCTATAAAAATTCAAATGTACACACGAGCGCCTATATTTGTACATTGCTCTAAAACATACTTTTTTTAGTTACATAAAAAAAATGTTTAATCATTAAAAATTTGAAATTTCTACAGACCACCTCTTCGAAAATCTATAGAGACGCTAGAAAAACTACTGCAGACAATCAGCCTTAACAAGAATCAGAAGTTATTATTAGGTGAATGTTGTCTTAACGTCTTTGTTATAGTATTTATCTATCTCTAAATCATTTCGCCCAAAAATTGATTTTATTCATATCATTATCGATGAATGATGATTGTGACGGTTTGATTATCAATATATGATGACGTCACTTGAAATATTTACGGAACGTTTCATTGTTGCAAGGTGTTTCAGTCTATGTGTTTTCATTGGCGGTTGACCATTCAGCTGAACATGTTCTGGAGTGGTTTGCAGAGGATGACTTCCGGTTGCCGACATGCTGTTCTTGTTTTTGAATGAATATTTTTAAAAATTTAAGATAAATAAACAAATAATTATTATTATTCGCCATCTTTTGTAAATGTAGAAGTTAGTTATAGCAACTAATTATATGTTATTCTTTGAACCAGGAGATTTGACGTTGAAATCTTTGAAGGTTTCGTAAGAGCAGCAGTTGTTCATGTCAACTCGGATGATGACCTATCAATCTGTATTGTTGGGCTGACATCCTTTCTTATTTTTTTGGCACCTCAAGTTCTACTAAATTCGTCTAAATTCAAATTATGGTCGGTGTTTGAGATTTTTATACATTATTTTCTTTAAATTACAGTTCTGTTTTCACATATTTTTGTTGAAATTTTTGCAAGGGAGGCAAGATTTACTGGAACTGTTGTAAATTAACATGAAAAACTATTTGTTTATTTTAGACATTTTATTTGTTCACCGTTAGAACTTGTTGTTCATATTTGTTTTCATTTGTTGTTTGGTTTTTTTTTTTCATTTTCATTTCTAACTATCTTTTATTTATTTTATTTGTTTCTGTTAAATATATATATATATATATATATATATATATATATATATATATATGTATAAATGGTGTATATATATTTTGTTTAAATCTTAACAAAGGGCAAGGATGCTGTTCAGTCTGGCCGATCTCTGTTCAGCCCAACAGAACTCATACATGCCCCCTTGTAAGGAATATGATGTTAATTTGGTATCGTTTTAATTATCGACGTTTGCTTTAGTAGCAGTAGTTGAAATTGTGTCGGTGGTGCCGTGTGAATGTCACTTCAGTGTGAAAGTTACAAATGCATGTAGTATTTCATTTGGTAGTTGGGACAAAATGTTAATGCAAACAGTCCGCAGATTGGAGTGGGATTCGCTTAGGTGTACGTGCTTCTACTCGAGGAAACAAGGTGAAGGTGAAACTGGCGGTGAGAATGAAGTGCTCTACAAGCCAAGATTTCCAAATTTTTGCTACAAACGTCACATCGAAGATAATCTCAGACCTGTTCTTATAAATAACCCTCAGCTGGTTAGTTATATTTTTGTTATTATTTTGTCACCTCTGTTATAGTTCGTTTTCTAATTTAGAAAAATATATTTGAGCAATTTTTGAAAGTCATTTTTTATGTTTTAGTTGTCCAGTCCATTGTTAAATGATGGAGAAGATGTTAGTGATCAATCGAAAAAGAATCTTCTTAAATTAGTGAAGAAGTTGAAGTTGTCTGACGCTGGCGCTCTTTCCGACTTGCTACATCTGTCAATGGCGGCTCCTTCCTCAAATTCACGAGATGCTGATGACGACCGTTTGTTTAGCGAGGATGGTCAAAGTGATGATGCTAATGAATATTCAGAAGATGATTGATGGCTATTGCTTGATTGTTGGCTGATATTAGTATTTTTCATTTACGATTTTTTCCTTGATTTAAAAGTCTTCGTTCTTTTGTAATCATGAGTTTATTATCGCTTGTTATTTAATATGTAAAAAAAATTGTTATCTAATTATTTATTGTCAGTTGAATTATTTATATTTCTACAGTTTGCTTATTTGATCAGAATTTTTGCATGTTTTATTGAGTTTCATTTTACGATATTATGTTCTATTTGTTTTTTCTTTTTCAAATTTTTAATTTGTTATTATTCGTTGTTTATTTATTTTTCAAGCATATCGTTTTAAATTTTTCATTAAACTTGATTCAAATTAGGTCAACTGCTAATATGGCTTCGAATTCCCGATCTCGAAATCTTGTTTATTTTGTTTTTAAAATCCTTAGTTGATCATATATGCAATCAATTTGTATCACATCAACACATCCATCTTATGAGCGGCACACAATTTCTTGGTGTTTTGCTTCCTGATGTTTCATTCAATTTTGACATTTGAGAGGAGGCCTTGTTATTTTTGCCGTCAAATCTGTTGAATTTTGCAGTATTTTGTCATCTAATCAATTTTATGTATTTATTGTCAATTTGATGAACATTTGTTGTACGTAATTGCAATGATTTTTTATACAGTGTCTAGCGTAAATCATTTGAAAAAAGTTGCCAAATAAATTTAACGAGACAATTGTCATTTGAAACCTAAATTATGCCTGCGAAACGGTTGTTGTCTGAATCAAGATTGATGTTTTAACTATTTAAAGCATTGCGTTGCAAAGTGTTTCTATCATCAATTTCGAATAAATGATTATTTCATATAATTGGCTCAACAATGTTTATTTCTGGACTCTATATTCTGTGACAGCACAAACCTACGTTAAGTTACCAACATTTTAAAAGGTTCCCATTCGCGTCGTAGTACAATTTATAATAAATCAAATTAAAAATTTTTTGTTGGTAAATAAATTAGTTAGCAGATTCCCAAACGGCGATTCCTTATCCCATAAAATTCTAAAATTAGGTTTAACCAAGTCCCGCTCCTATGCTTACCTCTAATTCGGACAAATAGACTTTGAATGTTGGAGACTGTTTTTTTAAGTATAAAACATAAAAATTTCAGCTTAGAATATCGAGATCAATAATGTAATAACATTTTTTATCGGGAAATCGGAGATATTAGATCGCAAATGATCGTCAAGTTTCTTGAGTTCAAAACCAAACTTTTTATTTATTTTAAGCATGATAGAACATTTAAACATGATAGAATAAAAAAGCATTTGTCGGTATTCCTATACCATCTTCGGTGTTCCAATTGATACGTTGTTTATGTATCCATTTTGCGATCTACCGTTAAAAAAAATCTAAAAATTAAACAGGAACCTAACTGAGGCGGAACATGCGGTGTAGCTGATCAGATATGGAGCATTTGTTCTATCTATCTATCCGTCAAACTGAACACGAACCAAAGATCTATCCGAACCATAAAAACACGACTATAAAAATAAGTTTTCTTGTTCAGTTACTTTACAAACGTTATTAAATGCTGTTCTCGTGTGTGTGGTAGTACAATTTATAATAAATAAAAAACAATATTTTGGTAAATAAATCTTATTCTAAATAAAATAGTTTAATGTAATAAAATAATGTTAATGTCATTGTTAGGAAATAAATTTACGACGTCAAGAATCCTGTAAATCGTAACCAAGAGTCGTCGTAAACATGAATGATTTTACAACAATTTTTTACAACGCAATGGAATGTAGTAAAACATAGATACATGTGCAGGTTGTAAATGAATATACCGAAATACATGAATAGTTAAATGAGGTATGGTACAATGAATTTATATCTATGGAGGTTGTAAAATCAGTAAATGAAAGTCGTTTGTATGTATATATATATATATATATATATTGGGGAAGTGAATATTGCTTAAAATATATCTAAGTCTACTCATAATATTCCGATTGGATATATAATATATTTAGCATATATATTGGCATATTAAAGCATATATTGAAGCATATACTAAATTGCATTGTGGCCAAATAATCAAAATTTTGCAAAGTTGTGAAAAAGTTGAGAATGAAAAAGAATACGGACGATGTAGTGAGTAAAGTTGGTTCAACAGGAGAGCGAATGATACTAATTTCAAAATCAGGAGGACGTCATCCGGTTGACAGAAACATGCTTCTTCGAACCAGTGAATATTTCCAAGGTTTGGTGAACAGTGGAATGAGAGATGCCCGTTATAGAGAGCTTACGCTCGAATGTTTAACGAATGAATCCTTATTAGCAGTAAGGGATTATTTATCCAGGTTGTCAACCAACGAGATGGAAAGCAGAGGTACTTCAAGCCTGAAGTCGTTAAACGAAGTAGAAGCAGGGTTGGATGGTGCCTTTTATCTACAAATCAATGATATGATTGATAGATACATTGAGATGTTATTGAAACATTTGAACGAGTCAACTTGTATTCGTATTTTGGACATTGCCAACAAATACCTTCTAATTGACCAAGTGGTCAAAAAAGTTATTGAATACGTTTTGAAAAATTTTAAAAAAATTTCAGACAGTTCAAAAATATCATTATCACCAAACGAAATGTTTCGCTTGGTTGCTTCAGAGGAAATAAATGCAGACAGCGAGATGGATATTTTCAATCTGATAATCAGGTGGGTTTTGGAGGATCAGACGAGGAAATGTTTTGCTGAAAAATTGTTGACCGAAGTGAGGTACAGTCTGATGACAACCTCAGGGAGACAGAAATGTACCGCCATTCTTAATTATATGAATTTAAATATTAGCTGCGATGCAGATAAAGATTCAAATATTTCTCGTACAGTTGGTACGCTCTTTGTGGTTGGATCAACTAAAAGCAAGGTGTGAATTTAATTTTTTATATACAAATATGTTCTCGCTTTGAGATATTTTTAACCGAATCTAATTTTTACTGTTTTTTTTTTATTTCAAAACCAGGATGACAACATCTTTAATATGCTGCCAGTCTATAATTTTGTCGAAGCCTGCAAGGCCAGTAGCAACGGCACTGAGCCACCCGTCAAATTCAAAACAGGAAAACAGGGACCCCCACCATCTTTGCGGGGTTATAACGCTTGTGTGGTAGACAACCTTTTGTATTTGGTCGGAGGAGAACCGTTCACTCGTAATGTTTCCGTGTACAATCCGGTGACAGCAGTCTGGTCTAAGGTTTACAAATTTTAAAATTTTCGTGAACACATTCTTCCTAATTGTAACGTGTAATTGAATGGAATTATTTATACTTTAAGTCTGTACTCCAAACCATTATAAGTAATTCTTTATTTCTTAGTTGTTTACCTTTTTATTATTCTTTAAAAACGTTTTACTGCATTTTCTAACACGTCTTAAAAGCCGTGAAGTATTTTTTTTTGTTTTAATCATCCATTGAAAGCTTTTTTTGTGAATATTTCGATCTTAAGTTAACAATTGATTCAGTTTTATATTTATAATTTTCATCTCATTCAGTGTTGCAGCACGCATCTTGCGAGACGTAATTTTTACCTTGGAGGACTAGGTGTCAATCTATATGCAGTTTCTGGTTACACCAGATACTTCAAGCGAACTCCAACAGTTGAAAAATACATACCGAGTGAAAACCAATGGCACATGGTGGAACCTTTACCTGTTGCTCTAACACGTCTGGCAGGTCTGATTAGTTTACCTTAATTTCTATTTAATATCTTGTGTTGGTGGTATCTATTTCAATTTCAACTGTAAAATTGTTGCTCAAATTTTAGATAATTTTTCAAATACCGTAATTAAAAAACAATAATGATTATAAATGAATTTATACACACCATAATACAACTTAACCTATCCACCCATTAACAGGTTGTGTGTGCAATGGTACGATATATGTCAGTGGCGGGTGTGATGATAGACGAGATGTAAGGAATCTGGTGTACAAGTACGTCCCTTCTTGCAACAAATGGTTCTCGAGGGCTCCCATGTTGACTGCGCGTTGTTCCCACACTATGACATGCACGGAGAAGAAGATTTTTGTTTTTGGAGGTAAAAAGGGATCTATAGAGAATGCAATGGTTAGTTTGCCTCGTTTTTTCCTTGTCACTGTCCAAATATTTTATTATTTATTACTAAGTAATTAATTAACTTTACTGATTAATTTATTTTTTTAATTTTATGAATTCAATCAACAAAGGATGGAGAGATGTATGATGTAGAGAGTGATCAGTGGTCATCTGTGTTGAAGCTGAAGTTGCCTGTTTGTGATTCACCATCCATCGCCATCAACAACTGCCTCTACATCTTTCAGTACGAGATCCTTTCAGACTATACGTGGCGTACAGTTACTCAAAATATTAATCTGACGAAGTTCTTGAAGAAGAATAATACGTCAAGTGATTCAAGTTCATCATCAGTGCAAGGCAGGAATGCTAATAATAATAATCTTGTGACCAATGAAGCAAAGGTACAGAATTCTCCTGATGCTCCCACTAATGATGACTGTCAAGTTTTTAGATACAAACACGCCAACAGCGAAATGCAGTTTTATTGTCATTACGTTGGTGTCATGGCTATGTCGGATATTTGAATGAAGTCACTAAGAGATAATATTGATTCATTTTGCTTTTTTCAATTTTTCATATATTTATAGTCATTTTATAACAACTATTTGTATTAAAGAATTCTCGATCGCCATAATGATTTGAATAAAAATATTGAGAAATGTAATAAAAAACTATTCAACGCTAGAAATTCCGTAGATTTCCTAAATTACTGCATATATATAATATAAATATAATAATAATAAATATATATTTATATATATTATATTTATATATCACTAATTTTTCACGATACTATGTTAGGACAAAGATCGGCTAAAATCAAACTTTTTTTAAACTTTATGACGAACAATAAAATAATGTTAAACACATGCAAGCCAGCAGTATTCTATTTATATGGTATACCCTATCTGTATATCTCATTTTACTCTGAACAAAGTAGTATCATAAAAAGAATGAAGATACTTTTTCAAAAATTAAAAATTTCTCAATTTGTCTTCATTGCGATTTCGATGATGATGACTGTGGTCTGACTAATTAAAAACGTCACACAAAATTTATTAAATAGGATGGGTAATTCGTTGGAGGAAATGCGTCATGTTAAAAGTAGTTATTTTAATGCTTGGTAGTTAATCGGCCGCTATAAAGGTTATATTCAATTCCAATCAAATAAATTTGACCAAATATCATACGCAGGCAGAACTAAATAATATATATATATATATATATATATATATATATATATATATATATATATATATATATATATATATATATATAGTTATAATACATTTATAATGTTGTAATTACACATTCAAATTGTACAATTGTGTTATAGTGTAGTCTCAAATTATTTTGAATTATCTCAGAAAAATTTAATTTTTTTACTATATACTTTACTTTTTAAAACTTTTTAAATTGAATTCATCGCGATATCGATAATGATTTTTTGTGACCTCACTGATTGAAAAGCATCAAAGAAAACTTTTAAAATAGGATGGAGAAGTTGTTTTATTGGTATATTCGTATATAAAGCGAGCAAAATTTTATTATAAAAGCGCTTATAAATCTACGCATATTGGCTCAGCTTTGCTCGGCTCGGCTTGAAATTGGATGATAAGCACGGTGTGGTCTCAAACTATTTTGAATTCTCCCCGAAAAATTTGAACTGCGTGAGTACATCACTGGTTACTGTTGCTTTTATAATGAATTTGCATTATATATATATGTATATGTATATATATATGTATATATGTATATATATATATATATATATATATATTATTAAATAAAAATTTATAAATCGCTTTTTAATAAAATCTCAAAAGCGCCTACAATAAGTGCAAGAAAAAATAAATAAGACAAAAGAAAGAAAGTTGATTGTCACTCAGTTAAATGTCAGAACACACATATATTTAACACAAAATCAATAAATAAATAGATGACCAAAAAGAAGTAATACTAATTCAAATGACGATTTTTAGGATTTATCCACACAATTTACTAGTTATGTACAAAATTCAATGCAATAATCAACTAGCCTCACAACAAATTATTAACCGACACAAGAATTAAAACAACATAATGATAGTACTGACTAATAAAGAACATAAAAAATAAAAAAAAAAACAAAAAAAAAAATTTCATTTTCATAACCACATTTAATTACAAGAACCGAAATGCTACTTAAATAGCAGCAACTTTAATTGTTTACAAAATAGAGGAAATTATATTCCAGGTAGACGGAGTGAGGTTGGCAAATTATTCCACACCATCGGTCCAGCAACAGCAAAATTTCTTTTACCAGTCACCAAACGGGTTTGAGGAACGTCCAGCAAATTCCTATTATTGGATCTCAATCCTGGATAACCAGACGTTGAATCACGTTTAGTCAATCTACCGACCATTTAAAACTTTGAACATCAAAACAGCAATCTTGTAGATAATTCTCTTTTCAATCGGAAGCCAGTGCAGATCTCGTAAATTCCGAATGAATCATCATCAGTGCTCCTTGCTGTATATATAGGGAAATATTGACTTTGTCAAGATGAACTTTGACGTTGTAAAAATTAACTTTGGTGTTGGTTAATGGTTTGGCTTTGGTTAATTTGGTGACTATAGTTCAATACTAGTAAGTCAACCTTCGGCTTCAGTAAACCACCGGATTTCACCTGACCAAAAGCAATTTTTATATTCAAATTAACAAAAATAATTTAATAATACATAATTCTATTAAATAAAATTATAGAATTACTACAATGTTTTAAGCATATTAAGTCAAGTAAATATTTCATATAGCTTGCTCTTTAAAATCCATGCAATTTCGTAAGCCAACAATCCAAGCACGTCAAATAGAAGTGATCGATTAGCACCATGGATATATCCATGATTAACCCTCATTGTTTTATTATTTTATCTACGTAAATAAAACACTGAGCGATATTAAATTTTTGTTGGCTTTCTTAAGTTCAAATTAAAAATTGTAATATCAGACAGTCATGAATATCCGGAATGCTCGGGTTAGTGTGTTAGGGTTAATTATGCAGTGTTATGTATGATGATGGCCTAGTCTAGTTAGTAGAGTAGTGGTTAATAGTTAGTTAAGCTGTTAAGGCCGCCTGCTGCTTTTTTTGCTTCTTATTTAGTTTAGTTTAGTAATTAGTTTAGTTTTTAGTATGTCATTCATTCATGTGTATGATGTTTGTATGTTTGTGCGTTTCTTGATTCCTATGAAGTTCATTATGAAGTCTGAACTGAACCCAGGAAGAACATTTCTTAACTGGGGCCATCATCATCATCATTCATTCAGTTCAGGAGCATGCATGTGTTTTTAATTTTTTATATTCACTATTAGTGACTATTCTATTATAATTATATTATTCTAAAATTTAGAATTTAACTAAATACACTATATATGACTAGTCTATTGCTATTCTATACTATACTGTATAAAATATAATAATATACTTGTGCAAAATTGTAAAATGAAGAAAATAAATTAAAAATTGAACTTTCTAATTAAACTTTTCATAAAAATAATAATATAATTTTATAATAATTAAGTTTAATAATTACTACTACTACTAATAAATAATATATAATAATATAATAAATAATTATATTATTTATTAACTTTTTCAGTTTGATTAAACTTTAATTAAACTGAAATAGTTAATAAATAATATAATCTTATGATAATTAAAAATAATTAAACTGAAATGCTGTTCAGTTAAATTGGTAGATAGAATTATTTGTGGATTTAAATTATTAAATGTTGCAATATAATGTAAATATAAATAAATTTTAGTTTGAGTTTAATGTTTAATTAATTTTATTTTAAATTAATATCTAATATTATAGCCCGAAGACTTGATGAACATGCAACATTGCAATTTGTTATGTCTGCCTGAAAATTATCAGATGAAATACTACTTTTACCATGGCCTATCATGGCCACAAGTAAACTCTCATCATAATTTATCCTTTTTTTTATTAATATTATTTTTAATTAATGGTTTATATAATTATAAGTTAAGTAATCAATTACATATTTTGAATATTGCGTTATCATTTTTAAACAATGTAAGACATAAAATTGAATTTTAATGATTTGTTTGTTTGTTCACGTCAGCTGTCATATGTGGCTGAGGATGATAAGGGGAAAATAGTGGGATATGTTCTTGCTAAAATGTCAGTAATTTTCTGCTTTTCATTTTTGTCACATGTTTTCCCTTTTAACAAGTTTTAATGATCATTTTTTTAATTGATTTTTTCATGGAACTATAAAAATTATTACACTGTTAACAAGATTTCCACTAAGCTTTGTCTTGTTTACTTAACATTTGAGTAATATGTTGATAAATTTACATCAAAGTAATCTCAAATTTATCAGAAACACTACTTTTATTTAGGATTTTCTTTCTAGAAACTTTTCAATTTTTTTCTTTATTCTGATAGATCAACATATGAGGTTGTGGATAACAACTACGTAAAATAGCCATCTGTTTTCTTAGCAGCAGTTGCTTGTTTGAATGATTGTTAAAAATCAGGATGTCAGTGATCATTTTGTGTAAATAAGGATTTGCATTTGTTTTGTACAGGGAGGAGGATCCAGAGGACGTGCCACACGGTCACATCACCTCATTGGTTGGGATACTTTCCAACTTTCATCCGCATTCTTTCAAATATAATCTGATAAATCAAATTCTTAATAAACCTACCATACCTTAATTTTCAAAGTCTATTTTTCAAATTTACTAATCTTTATCTGACCCCACTTGTAATCGGTGAATTGACTGACCATAGGCAGTGAAAAGATCGCACAGAAGACTTGGACTGGCGCAGAAGTTGATGGACCAAGCATCTCGATCCATGGTCGAGTGCTTCAATGCAAAGTATGTCTCACTCCACGTCAGGAAGAGTAACAGAGCTGCCCTCCACCTCTACAAAGTCACTCTTAAATTTCAGTAAGACCATTATTTTCATATTTACAAACACACACTCACACACACACACACACTTTTCTTTCTTGTTTTTACTTTGAGAAACATTAATTATCAAAAATAATGCCATTTAACCACATTTAAGTCTCTAACAATGAATTGTTGCAAACGTGACGAGGTTCTTAAATATTTTAAACTTTCTCGACCAGGATCAGCGAAACGGAGCCAAAGTACTATGCAGATGGTGAAGATGCATATGCCATGAGAAGAGACCTTACTGCTTTCGCCGAAAAGGTTTGCCTTCCTCTCCCATGTCTATTATTTATTTGTTAAATACCTCATTTGAAGATATTATTTCTATTAACAATTGCGTTTTTTTAAAAACGTATCCATTGTTTAATGATAAACTTGAACTGAAATGTATTAAAATAAAGTGTTCGACAAATCCTAACAAAAGTATTAAATAAATTCCACAACAGTACAACCCTGCTGCCGTTACAGCCCCCGCCAAAGAAGACAGCTCCTAATCAAATAATGTCATTTTTTCGTTTAATAGGCCTATTTTTATCGAAATTTTGCATTTTATTTATCAATTTTATTAAAAAGACAAAACACAACCGGACTCAATATTAGTAATCGTTCATGTTATATGTCTACAAAAGTTGATGAATTATTAAATATTAAAGTTTCTAAAACGAAATGAATAAATAAATAGACAGATAAAATGGTTATACATTATTCATTTCGTAGGATATCACAAACATCCTCTAAACAATCGATTATACATATTAGCCTTGTGTGATGGCAGATAAAATACTTGTAAAAATCAATCCAAGAGTTATATAATTGACAAAACCAACTCTTGACAATCATAAATTAAACAAACAGTCGGTGTGCAATGTGCAAGAAATGTTAATTGTATAATTACATACGAGCCCTTCTAAAATAGACCCAGTTAGCTAACAAATTAAGACAATTAAATGCTGCTTAGATATAGACTTACTCATTCATAATTATCCAAAAGTTTATTTGCTATTTGGGTTTAGGTCAGGCATAATAAAATTATATACACACACACGCACACACACGTACATACATACACACTTGAACATTCATTAAATGATGTACGTGCATTTTTTCCCATCAAAATTGCCATAGTTAAGTTGCCGATGAAATATTGTATATAAATAAAGCTAAATAACGAATGAATCTAACACAATACAATGAGCCTGACGTTCTGAAAAAAATTTCATCACACGACAACGCAATTTTGCGTGCATACGTGTACAGCATGGTAAGCATGTGCATGTACGTACGAATCCACATCCAAGATAAATAAAATAGTATATCGAATTATGAAGGGTGAAATTCTTAAACGCAAGTTACACTTGAGAGATGAATAACACGACAATAGATCGAAATAAATTTCAATACATTTTAGTGGCCACCGCAGAGATAAAAATCGTACAATTCACGTGTGCTGCTCATATATCGTTTTAAAAACGTGCTAACATCTGTTAAATAAACAAAAACAGCATCTGTTTAATGTGGCAGACACACGCGCGCGCGCACACATACACACACGCACACACACACACTTGACGTACCGGTACGTATGAAGCAACAGAAGGGGAAATGTTTGATGTTTGGATGGTTAAAATTAGTAGGAATAAGGAGTGTGAATGAAATTATGACATCGCTTTAGTGATCGTTCTTCACTATCTCAGTCACCCATGATAATTGCAAAAAGTGCTCACAGCATATGTAATTATTTTACATTTTCACAGCGCAATCCACACACGCACCCAACATATGCGCGTGTGCATACAATTTTTCAATCCGGGATAAAACAGAATTCACAATCGGCTTTTAAAAACATATTTAATCAAGTTAATTTCATCGAGTTTTTTTTAGCTTTATAAGCCAGAATATGTAAGAATAATGATTAAAATTGAACTAAAATTTCATAATCTGTAACTCAAATTATATATAATCTTAAAAACTTCCATCACCTCATCACATATTAAAAATTGCTCAAAAACTACTCAGTCATAACAACTTTCATACAATATTGCCATGCAAACAATTTAATCAATATAAATAAATAAATAGAAATATATACGAATATATGGCGTTACTTAAATAGCACATGTCTAACATATCATACATTACCATTGTTATGAACATTTGAGCAAAGAAGCCAAATCAATTGATGAATGACGATCTTTATAAATCATACCCCTAGTAAGAAAGATAAGAACATTTTTTCAGAAAAAAAAACTATCAAATCATTACATTAAAAAACCTGTACCTAGTAACAATAGATAGCATAACCAACATCGAAAACACCAACAATCCTATAACATTAACACTCATGACATCAGATAATAAATAACTGTATCTCATTTTAAATTAAACATGAGATAAAATTCAGCTGGAGAATATAAAATTTTTTATAAAAAATTAGCAACATCAGCATGTGGATACATTAATCTTGTGAAAATTAATTGAACACGATTAATTAATTAATTAATCTAAAAAAAGAAACTAAACAGAAAAATAAAGATAAAAAACGTTAATGAGAATAACAGCTGTTCATTAAATAAAAACAATCAATCACACCTTAAATGGCTAAGAGTCATTGATAAATGAATAATACACTTTCTTAAAATTAATATTGAGAAAAAAAAATAATAAAAAGATTATTAATAATAAAAGATTAAAAATTTAAATTTCTCAAACGACACATCAAAGGCATCACGAAGGTTGCAATAGCAAATGCAAATGCATGCCACGCTACTAACTTTCCTTCTATTAAACCAGTCAACAACAACAAAAACAACAACAACAACAACAACAGTTGATAGCAACTGAATGATATCATTGTTCACCATGCTATGCTGTAACATCAAACTGAAGCCAGATATCATTCATTTACATTTCATTTCATCATTTTCAGAATCAACAGACTGGCAGGCTGCTATCACTTATTCATCATTAAACACACGCAACATGATGATAAAATATGACAGCAATCATTAACCAAGCAACATCCCCAATCACCATCCTCATCATCTTCCCCATCCTCATCATCTTCATCTTCCCCATCCTCATCATCTTCATCACCATTACCCTCAAAGCCAGGTCACAGGTCAACCCTTTCTATTCATGCCCTTAAAATTTCAGTCCAACTAATGTAGCGATGGAGTTTATTTTGGCGCCACTTGCTTTTTCTTCCTCTTCTCAAGAATCGGGTTCTTTGATTCGTCGAGCCTTTTTATCGGGGCCTGTTCGTAGTCCACTCTCATGGTGGCCAGAGCATTGGTCATTTCATCCTGTGTGTTCAATTATTTTCTCACTGCATTCAATTGCCAAATTACATGAAGAACATTTTTTAAAAATATTAAAATACCGTTGTTTGAATTTTTAACCAAGCACACACCTACACACTTACACAAACTTACACACACACACACACACACACACACACACACACACACACACACACACACACACACACACACGCACTTACAGAGACAATCACACACATACACTGGAAACGAAATGATACGCATGAACATTTCAGAGATATAGATACCTGAACATCTACCCAGTTGGCTTTGTCTTCCTTGAGGACTTGTACGGAGACCAATGGAGTGGGTGGCACTAATGTGTGTTGCTGGTGTAAAAGAATGAGAGAGAGAGTTCATATTAATATTTTAACGTCGAATTCATCATCAGCTGTATTCGATACAGGTGATGTATTGGCGACTAACGTAAAATATACACAATGACTTAAAGTAAGTAAATTTAATTTTAAAAAGGTGAAAAACATTATATAAAAGAAGAAATTAATATCCCAAACCACAATGCGACACAACATAATTAAACAATACAAGACAGATGAACACACACACACACAAACACACACATACACACGCACGCACGCACACACAAGAAAAACAAGAGATACTGACAGCAACCCAGTTGTGGTGCATAACTTCCTTGATGGTTAGCCTCTTATCCGGCTCTGTTATCAACAAGCCTTTTATCAGGTCTTTAGCTATAAGATGGAAAAATATCAAACTATTTTTAAAATAAAATTTATAATAATAATAACATGAATAATACAAATACTATATTTTATTATATTATAATATTACAAATAATAAAGCGCAGTATAATTAGTGTATTATTAGTGCGTTATTTATAAATGCTGCCAGTGAGTAAGGCAAGATGCAATTTTAAAATAAACGAAGAATTCATGGAAATCTGTATTAAATAACTCGATGATACATCTAGTCACAAAATTTCCAATGAATTAAATTAATTAAAAAAATTAAATTAATTAGAATCATTATATTTTGTTTTATCAATTAAATTAATTTAAACTATGTTAGGACAAATTCCAGAGGTAGGAAGAGAGTAAAGATTATTGAGAATCTATAATAAAGAAATTGAAGAACACCAAACTCTAAGCTATTTTTTTAAATAGCATATAGTTTCAGCGACTAAAGACGTACCATATAAAAATTAAATAAATCTTGCTAGTGAGACTAAACTAAAAAAAACATTCCGTTACTCTAGGTAAGAGATAAATAGCAGCACCAGCACCTCTAGTTACTTTAAAAAATGTAAAAAAAAAAAAATAATACGAAAGGAAAAAAACTAGGCCTGATTACATACAAGGCATACGCCATTATAGAAATTATATTTTTCAATAAATACCCCCCACACACACCGAAACTAATTATAATTTACACATTACATATATTCCCACACTAAGTTATAAAGTTCTTCATATACCACATAATTTTATTTTGCCCTCTAGCTCCCAGGAGAGATGAAGCAATTGCAAAGAGCAAAGAAAACACATCATTTAAACGTACACACCATCCTTGGACACTCTTGACCACTCCTCTTTTGGGAATTCGTACTTCCCATTCCTAATCCTCTTCTTCATGCCGGGAGAGATTGGCTGGCCGTGGTCACTGTAGAATGGAGGGTAGCCGCAAATTCTGCGAGTGTAGTACGATGGTCAGGTTAAATGGAATGATACAAATTTGTCTAACTAGGCAGAAAACATTGTACGTATTGCACGAAATGTACATACATAGGGTGGTATACAATAGAAGTATGACTAAAAATTTTTTTTGGCAATTTTTGGTTTCCCATGCCACTATGAGTGGAGAAATTACATTTTAAAACTGGAAATATCATTTGAAAGTGTTGAATCTTAAAAAGTTCACCCCCCTAAGCTGAAAACCGTTTTCTCCCATCTATCTATTGTTAGATACAGTACAGTTTAAGGTATCACAGCTTCAGTTTATTGCTGGTGTGATTTTGCTATATGTATGCATGCTTATTACATAATCTTTCTTATTATATATTATATTTGTTATCATCACCTGACTTTTGATATTTTATAAACTTATTTTGATAACCTAAACTCATAAGATTTGTTTATTTGTAGATAATTAAATTTACACTCAAATTATAATTCCACAGGACTATAGTCAAGATGTCTAAAAATAGTCTTCCTTCAGATTTGAATAAGAAACTATGGGAATCAAATTTGGTGAGATTTGAAACAGCCAAGAATTCAAAAAAGTATGCAAAGATTGTTGACAGTCTTGACCAAATGAACAAAATGCCAACAGAACAGCATATCCTGGACAGATTTAAGTGCTTGGCTGCAAATGTGAAAAGTAGACAGGAGAGAGTTGTGATAGTGGTCAAAGAAGTAAAAATCTTATGGAAAAAACTGAATCTTCCAATTCAAAAAGGCAAATCTACAGTGGAAAGAAAAATTGAGAATGTACTAAACAAGTATGAAAAAAACAGCAGAAAACCAGGAACGCAAGACTTTACCAACTTGTTCAACGTAACTGATGAAAATGGAGAATAGTTGTGTAGGAAGATAAAGCCCTCTATAATCTTCAGATGTCAACAAATGGTAGAGCTGGCTACTGCACCACAATTGAAGATACACAAGGAGTTCATCCTAGAAAACTAAAGTTGATTAAGCAAAAAGTCAGTCAAGATACTAAGGATGATTTAAACAGTGAAGATGAAGAACAGCAAAGTCAGTAAAAATACTAAGGATGATTTAAGCAGTAAAGATGAAGAACATTTTAACACTGAAGAAGAAAAACAAGATTCTGACAGTTGTTCTCAAGATTCAGATGCTCTGAAAGAAGAAATTGTTTGGAGAGATGATATGGCTTTCCTTCATCACTTGATCACTTGTTACAGACAGTTTAAGAAAACAGGATGCTTCCCTAAAGTAAATTTCAGAACTTTGCCAAATATAAGCAATGCAAGATAGAATAGCCGAGCAATCTATGCTTTGCTAGCTTATATTTTACTTCCAGAATTTCGACAGTCAGCCAAAGGTCAGTCATCATGTGACTTTATTACTGGCACGTGGAGTGACTTCTGGTTTTCTGGTCAGGTTTATAATCAGGATAACTACAATAATTTGGCAGCCGTCTGCAAAGATCACTCAAAGGCAATAAAGACTTTAAGGACTTTTTGGTCGGTTGAGCCGACTCCAATCTCAACTCAAAGGTCAAACATTTGTGCTGAACGTGCAATTAAAGTTCTGCAGGATTTACTTCTATCGTGCAAAAGCATTGAAAAAATTAACATTAAATTTCTTTTGACAAATGAACACTAAAACCTGTATGTTTGTATTTCTGATTAAAAAAACATTTTGTACAATACAATGTATATATAATATAAATTTAATTAAGGGGGTGACATTTTTTTTAAAGTTGACACTTGCCATTGGATTTTTCTTGATCTTTGCATTAAAACTCCACAAAAAATAACATGGGGATAGGGTCTTTAAAAATTGTCATATCCCTAGTGTACAATTAAAAATGTCGTTGTACATGCAATTTAAGAAATATGAAAATACAAGACATTATAATTAAGATATTGTCAATGGCAATAATTATCCATTCAAAAGACAAAGACGTAGAAATAGTAATTAATAATAAAAATCCGGATGAAACAAACAATAACTCAATAAATCAAGGTATATATCAATCAATAAATAGGAAACTTATATAGCGCCAATTAAATGTTCTCAAAGGCGCTATCGTAATTATATAAACATAGAAGTCTACAATACTATTAATATATATTAATACTACTAATATATATATATATTCTAAAAAAAAATTATGGTCTTTTACCAACATAGATATATATGTATATTGTGAGAGTTAATAAAAGCCAACTAACAATATGTAGGTGATGACACCGAGCGACCACATATCACATGATTTGTCATACTTCTCTGGGCCCAGGACCTCCGGAGCTGCCAGATAACATTAAATAAAATAACATCAATGCATCAATCATGTTGAAAGAAATTAAGTGAAAGAAATTTGATGCATTGAAACGATAATTGGTTAAACTTGAAAAAAAAATCCGTTACTACGTTATTAATTTATTTCATATTAACTGACAATTGAGTAACATAATTCTGAAAGACATCAGAAATCTTTTTTTAGTAACTAATTACTCTAATTTGGCTATTTTACATAATAATAATATCCATTTAACAAGCAAACCACTGGTATAACAAGCAACTGACCGACATAGTATGGAGTGTAACATGGAGTTTGTAAGGATTTATGAGCATTTGTCACTTTGGCAAAACCAAAATCGGTCAACTTGAGTTTGGCGTCTGGCTTGTGGCTTGTGTATAGGAGATTTTCTGGCTTTAAAACAAAAAATATGAACATAAATCATTAATATCTAATCTCATAATAACCCATCTCTACATCTAATAAGGAATAATGAAGAAACATTTCACATTAAAACATCCCAGATTCAACCTAGGCAAACATCATTATAACAGTAGTTCATCAAGCAACCTATAAGATTTGAAAGAAAAAATTCATTTCATTATTAAACAATTCAGTCTAATATTAATATAAACTATAGAACTATAAGACAAATAAATAAAATATAATTCAGATGTTATAGTCATTTTTCAAAAATTCATCAGTTTTAATAAAACTGAAGATGTATTAATGAGGTGTAAAGTGAATCAATTGAATGATTCATAAAAATAATAACCACCATGCCTAAAATGAGTTAGTACACAACCAGAAACACACACACACGCGCGCGCACACACACACACACCAAACACAAAACATGCGTTCAGACATGTTCAATTGAAATTCACATCAACAGTCCTTTATCTAGATCATTATCTGTATACAATCAACAAAACTAGATAATTAATTAATTAATTTATTTATAAGCCGTTTATGACTAAACATCCAATCCAATTACTCTGGTGTAATGTTTTAACTTTTGTCACAGCAATAAGACACAATCTACAACACATAGTATATTAGGAATCCGGCTAAAGAGATAGCAAGCCACCAGATGCATTTTTACAAGAGTTGTAAAATCCAAAATATGACAAATTCT
>NW_008705512.1:3562838-3603973 GCF_000326865.2 Helobdella robusta
ANAGTTGTATTACACACACACACACACACACACACACACACACACACACACACACACACACACACACACACACACACACACACACACACACACACACACAGAACACTCATCATCATCATTTACTCATTCACACATGCTCACATGCTCTCCACATCACAACTACATAACACCATCACCATCATCATCGCTGACGTTGTTAAATAAGCTAAAACGAAATTATATAAAACCTTACCAAACATAATTGATGGAATGGACACAGCTACCAATAAAAAAAAGTTGAATCACCCTGCTACAACACACAGAACTAAAAAAATGAAAGAACAACCAACGTGTAATTAGGTATAGTTTAGTACAGCCAGTCAAGAAAACATAACACGGTAAATAAGTTATTTAATTAAAGGAGCTGAAAACTCAACAGCAGTTTAACAGTTTCAAGTGCAATCATGGTCAATCTAACTCTTGGTCACATCATTCTAAACTCTTAATGAAATAGAAAAGATTATATAAATATTTCAAGACTACTAAATACCTCAATAATTCATTTAGGTGTTATATGCTCTCCTATATAGGCTTTCTTCAGTTATATATATTATTATTAATATTTAGTTATATTATCTACAATAATGATAATATTATGAACATTTATTATGATAATATTAAAATAATATAATACTTATAAATAAATAATAATAATAATTATTACGGTGATATAATAATTTTATGGCAGATGTATAAAAACAAATTTTTTTAGAGTATATTAAAAATGCAATCAGCTATCTTCCAATAATACATAGTAAACATCTTTTCAAACATGCTCTACCTCAATGCTTAAAAATAACATTACACAGTAACTCAGCAATCAGACGAAATATCAACGAATAAAAACAACATCAAAGGTAATATAATAATTTAATAATAATAAATATAAAGTAAAGAGCAAAGACAAAAACCCGTAAAAACAAAAAAACAGAATAAATGAACCTATGCAGACGTTGAAAGATTTTACATGCAACTATCAACTTATGCATGCTTAGTAGTTTATTCCTCACCACAGATTTCAATGTTAAAGGTAATAATAGCAGATGATGTAATAATGATGGTGAATAAAATGGCGGTGATGACGAAGAAATGATGAGATGATTAAATGATAATGATGATGGTTAAAATAATTATGTTATAATAAAATCACAATACTGTGTAAGCCATTCAATACCAGATCTGTGTTATTAACGTTATCACCTTAGGTTTTTTTGTTTGTAGCTACTAAGCTACTACAACGAGAACTACTACATACTACTACCATTACTACTACTACTATAACTACTACATCATCCTTCCCCTCATCATCATCATCCTCTCATTAACCTTGAGATCTCGATGGGCAATGTCATTGGAGTGAAGGAAGTCTAGTGCCATACAAATCTGGTATACAATGTCTGCTGCCTCTGTGTTGAAATAAACAAACAAACAAATAATAAGACAAATAAACACACGCACACATACAAACACATACAAACAAAAACAACATACACACATGTGTACGTGATCAAAACTACTGCAAATCTACATATAAACACACACACACGTACACACATAAATCTCAAATATTGATTCTACATTTATTTATTATACAGCTTTTTTTTTAATTTGATCAGGGTGTGTCATGAATATGATGGGATATTCCCGCATTCTAGACAACATAACAAATTATTAAAATCTCAAACCCAGGAATCCATAATATGAACATAAACATTTTGATAACATATTCAACAAACAAGTAGAAACATGTATTCATAGATATATTTATATGACCAACAATACTAATTGGTTACCAGAGCTAAATTCTTCAGAAAACTTAAACATGTCATGTTTAAAATTAACTTAGAAGAGTAAAATTGTAAATAATTATTATATACATTATAAATAGATGCAGTTCTGCATACACACACACGCACACAAACACACACGCACACACACGTGTGGATGTATATACGCATAATGTATGTAAAGTACCAGACTCCAGTTAAGATATATTTTTGTTCTGGGTGCATATCTATCTAGAAGGTTAACAATTTTTTTCCAAACCATTAATAAACATCACATGAAAATGAAGGAATGAATGAATGAATGCTAGGATGAATGAGTGAAAAGATGAATGAATGAAAGATGAATGAACGAATGAGTGAATGAATGAATAAATTGTTGATTTGATAAGCAGGCAGAATTCAAGTAACTTAAACGACCCTGTATAGAAGATTCCCCGAAGAATGAATATATAATTGGTAACATTATACCAGAAATCAATAATGTGATTGATATATACAGAACATATTTACACATTCTAACATTACTATCTGCTGTTTGGTTGCTGAATAAAAATAATGCAACAGTCAAGAGTATTATAAATCTATGTATTAATTCTCAATTTTACTTTAAGCATTTAACTGATAGACAAGTACATGAACAGACAGAAGAACATGCATACAAAAACGCGTATGTACTCTTTCACCGCTGCGTATTGAAGAAACCGAATCAGAAAACACATCACTTTCACCATTTTAAAACCTCCCTCCTAACCGTCCAAAAACATGAAACAATCCCACTGAAGCTAATAAATAAATGAAGGAGAATCAGGTTGATGTAAAAATTAGTTAGCAAATCTCCAATCTTAATTGGCACTTCATACTACAGAGTGGGTAGGTACTAGGTAGGTATGTAGTATTGTAAGTTTGCTATACAGACATAAGACATGTGCACAGATCATAACACTATCTGTTTGCTTGTTTATTCAGAAAATAGCAGGCAGAGAAAAAAATTTACACTATCATTTTTTTCTTACCAACTCCTACTTAAAATCACAATGCCTTGCATACAATAATTAACCATGTTATCATCACACAACACTGTGTTTCATAATGAAGCTGTCTACAATTACTGATAAATTTTACTCTGGTTATATATAAATTACTTTGGAATTGAAAAAAAAAAACTAAAACCTCTTTCTGTGAATGGGGAGTCTGAATGCTCTTGAATTCTATTGAAGAGTTCTCCTCCACTCATACTGTCAAACAATTTAATATAAATTTAATTTCTTTAATATCATATTAAAATGTATTGTATTAATTATGTATTGTTTTAATAAGGAATTGTATTAATTGGGTATTGTATTAATTAGGTATTGTTTTAATAAGGAATTGTATTAATTGAGCATTGTATTAATTAGGTGTTGTATTAATAAGGAATTGTATCAATTGGGTATTGTATTAATAAAGGAAATGTATTAATCTGTTATTTTTATAATAAGGTATTGAATTAATAAAGAATTGTTATAATTAGGTATTGCATTAACTAGGTATTGTACTAGTTAGGTATTATATTAATTGGACATTACATTAATTAGGTATCGTAATAATCAAGTATTGTATTAAATAGGTGTTGTATTAATTTGGTAATTTATATGGTTGAGGTTTAGGTTAAAAAAAGTTTAGTCTCTTATTTATTTGTCATTGTTAACAACTGTTGTAGGATTATATAAGAAAATTGAATTTTATTTAATTTATTTATTTGAACAAATTTGAAAGAATTTATAAATAAAATTACCATTCCATAACGAGTAGCAGACACTTCTGACCACTGATTGTATTTTCATAGACGTCGATAATGTTGACGATGTATTCACAACCAGATGCTCTGCAGTGTAATTCTACTTCCCTTCGTGCCTTTGGGGAATCTTTTAGGACCTTTTTAAATTTTCAAACAAACAAAATATCAAATAAGTTCAGTGCTACTAAATGTGAAAAAGTTCACATCAGATTACTTTATTTAATTTATTACTATTGAGTATTAACTATCAACTATTACTTCTTTTCTAAACTTTAATTAATTAAATTAAATTTGAGTGTTTGGTTTGTCCATTTGACAATATCAATTAATAATAAAATTAAATAAAATAAATAGTTTGAAATGAAATATGAATATAATAATAATTTATTTAATATATCATATCAATATTCATAATATATTTTACAATTTGAAAATAAAATATAACTGTAACAAAGTATGAAAAACAGCAGGTTATAAAATTAAACATGTAACTGTAAGAATAACTTATTTTATTATTCATTTTTTTGATTTTGTATAAAAATGATCTAAATTAATAAATATAATCAATATAATATATATTATATATAAATCAATTTTGATTTTAAAAATGACATGTGTCAGTAGTGTAGTAAATGCAAACAGTGAAATGATGAACATATGAAATGAAATGACAACCCCACTAGCTACCTACATCACTAACGGAATGAAGCAAACAATTAAAACTCGAACATCTGATTTATAAAATTATTAAAAAAAATGGTTGTCATCACTTTTAAAGCGTAAACTTGTCCCGACGATCTACTGATGCACTCAACGACTTTGCCATTGATTCCCAGACCTAGGACCTTGCTCAACACTTTGTAATCATCTGACAAGCTGTTTGTCTTCGGTTGCCAACCTTTTGAGTGAGCTTCGCCCATTGTTTTTCACAATAAATATTGAGATAAATTTAGTAAATTTAGTTAAAAATATTCAAAATCGCCAAACTTTAATAACTTCCCGGAGTTGATCTGAAAAAAATAAATACTAAGTGAAGACACCAGGACAACAAAGACTATAAATATTGTTTATTTTCCGGTAATGGTTTTTGTAAGGTGAATGCAGGCGAAATCATTTGAGTAGTATAAAAACTATATCCCACAAATGGTTAATAATTCAAAACTTAATTAGTTTAGCTTATGATTGATTATTGTAACTCGCTCTACTATGGTCTTCCTGATTCTACACTCTATCCTCTAAGTAAAGCTTTTAACTCTGCTGCTCGCCTAGTTGCTCGTGCCCCTATCTTTTCTCATAGTATATCTTCATATCCTGCCCTCTCTTTAAACTGGCTAAATATAAAAAAGAGAAATTTTTTTAAATGTGCACATTAATGTAATTGTTTCGATTTAAATTATTTTCTAAGTAGTTATTAGATATATTAATGAAGCCTACACGCCCCGAATTACGATCGTCTTTTCTTTCCCACTTTTTTATAACTCCTGCTAAATACTTTTCTGCTAAATTTGCGTTTGCTTTTTCTGGCTCTTTGCTCTGGAACTTTCTATATTTTCTTCTTTAACTACTTCTCCATCATTTACAAAGTTCAGAGCGGATCTCAAGAGAAGACCCATCTCTTTGTAAAATTCATTGAAGGGCGCTGTTGAACATCGCGGAAATGGGGTTTTAAAAACAAATTAATCGGTGTTGACATCAAAGTTGTTGTCAATGGCTCTGGAAACAGAAAAATGACATTATAACAAATTTTTGGTTTGAATTTTGGGAGCAATCTCTCTTTGAAAATTTTCCTTCATGGTAGATATAAGCCTTCATACACCAACAAATAAAGAAACAGGCGCAATCATTTTCTAATACTTGTTAAATTTTTTAATAAAAATAAGATTGCTTGGGTTACATGTGAATGATAAAACTTTTATGAAAACATTCCAGGCTTTACAATTATATACAGTGTTGTATAGTAATCGGATTACAAGTAATCCGATTACGTAATCGATTACATTTTTTTGAATCTGTAATCGCATCATTTATAAAAGTAATCTGTAATCAAATTACATTTTTTGTGTAATCTCTAATCTAAACAGGTGTCACGATTACTTTATTTTAGATTACTTTAACGACAACAATACCTAAGATTTTTAAAATTTAAAGTTAAAAAACTAAAAAAAAGACTTATTCAAAAGAAATAGTTTATCCATTGACGTCGTATGCTTTTTAATTAGACCGCCCACGTAATGTTAAAAAGTTGGTCTGCTCAAGAACGTTATGAAGCAGGATAAGCAAAGTCGCTTCTGGTTCAAACTTGTTTTAAATTTCATGAAATTTAAAAAAAATGCAATTTTTTAAATTATTTTATGAATAATTACAATTTAATAATTCAATAATTCATAAAACTATGTGACATTCATTAAATAAAATTCTTATGATGTAATCTGTAATTTCAAAAAGTTTGATGATGTAATCTGTAATCGGACACATCACTGCAAAGTAATCTGTAATTTGTAATCTCAAGCTAATTTTAAAAGTAATTTGTAATCAGATTACTTTCCAAAAGTAATCTATACAACACTGATTATATATATATATATATATATATATATATATATATATATATATTATAATACGCCACGTTTCATTTTCTGAGTTATCTTTACATTTTTAAAAATTTTTGAAAGCAATTAACAACAGCTTTAATGAAACGAAACGTCTCGTAAGAAAATTTTTTCAGTACAATTTCATTAACGAATCTTAAAGTCATAACTGAAATAATCTCACATAATGCAGGTGCGTAAACGCATCTACCGTAACACTAACAAAAACTACACACACTTACAGACAACGACACACACACACACACCACATACACACAAACCCACTCATACACACACAAAACACACATAAGCACACTCATACACACTCAAATATATACATAGTATTGCATACATACGTTTATTCACACGTAAGCTTACATGCGCGAAGATGTGCGATGCAGTAAAGGAGAAAAAGCAGTCAACAAGACTCAAAAACAGAATTGAAGAGGAGAAGAGAGCCATGGCTCATTGTTTTTAAAGTTTTGTTCATCCATGTGACTTGATGGATGAGGATGACGTGATGTTGCATGTATTGCAGGGTATAAATATGGAACAGATGATGACGGAAGAGTTATATATGCGTGTGCACTTTGTCTACTGCGGTTTCATCCAGTAAGCCAGCCAACCCATCAATTTTTCAACTTACTCCTACTTAATACAGAAGACTTCAGTGAGATTGATGTTATCAGATCTTGCTGATGACATTAATGTTATTGATGTTTCTGTCGCAGCTGAATACAGTTTGTAACATTTGTTTGCAAGTTATTTGATAATTTTTTAAAAATTTAGTTTATTTTTCTAAATTTTACTTAATTTTGAAATTTGAATAATTAAATTAAATAACGAATCTGGTAAATTTTTTTTTCAAAATGCAAAATTTGAAAGGTTGAAATACTTTTAACAGGGTTAGTCTTTTGAAATTTTGCATTTCTAATAATAACAACTCTATAATAATGAAAAAAAATTATGTTTTGCCAGAAAAAAGCAAATATTATTTTTTTGTTATTTCATTACAGTGTATGAACCTACATTTGCAAATATTCATAAAAATATATATTCATTCATTATATTTTCATATTTATCTAGTTGCATTGAGTTAATTATTATTATTCATATTATTATTTATTAGATTGTTCTTAAAATAATTTTTTTATTAGAGTTTATTAAATTATTTTTATTAAATTATTATTAACTTTTTAACATTTATTATATTTTTTTCGTTACATTTGGCTGCCTTCAAAGTTGACCTTATAACATCGTTGATTGTGATTTATTTCATTTTAATATGCTGGCATTTGCAAGTAAATTGCCCATTACATACACACATGCATACATACAAAACACATACATACATACATACAAACAAACAAACAAAAGCAAACAAACAAACATCCGATTTTGCGAATACGTTGCGAACACACGAAAGTTTATCTCCGTTAAAATTTTTATTTTCGCTTACTAAATAAATACTAATTTTCGTTTTAAAGTTGATTGTACTGGCTGCTTTTAATTTCAGGATTAAAATAATATATAATTTGTGGTTGAAATATCTGAATTATTGATAATTTGATGCCAATTTAGTTGTTTTCTTCAGCTGAATTTTCACGTGGCTTTGTTCAGGTATAGGTAATACACATACTATCATTAGCAAATAAATAAAGTATTTTCCAACTGTACATTACGAATACACGTCAAAACAAGAAAGAAATTGTACAATCGTTGAAAGCACTTCAATGTTTTCAATGCTAGTACATATTTGATGGAGATTTTACTTCAGGTGGAGTATACTCCGTTATACGTTCTAACGTTTATATAGAATGGCTCTGTGATGAATGCCTAAAAAATGTTTGCGATTTAAAATCCTTGTCTTAATCTATCGACGCTGTTAATAATACGTTTAACGGAAAATTAAACGAAATAAGTGAAGTTAATGCTTCAATAAAATAACAGTTAAGTTGAATAGAACTGAATTTAAAATATTGAAAAATCATCGATTGAGGGTATCAGTCATTCGTTTAGAGAAAAAGTTGATAAATCAGTGAAATTAATGTTGGAATGAAATCCCAGTTGAACTCAATTGAATGCGCAACGAGAACAAAGGTCTGTGATGAGATCAGCAGTCTCCGATGTGAGATGAAAAGATCTTTTGCAAGTGTGGGCGGCACTGAAGTTAAACAAAGAGTTAAAACTATCAATGAAGATTTAAAAATTGTTCGAAGAACACCGAACATTGTTGTCGAGTCTAAAGAGAGAGAGAGAGAGAGAGAGAGAGAGAGAGAGAGAGAGAGAGAGAGAGAAGCCATTGCGATGCCTTTCAGACTGGAAGAAGACCCCGATGATGATAAGGATAGATTTCTCAAAATGATTGGCAAATTGACTGATGACGCTGTTGGTGAAAAAAAAACATACAAAATTATGAGGTTAGGGAAAAAAAGTGAAGAAGTTGTCAGATCGGCACTCATCAGGTTCGACGATGCCAAATAAAGAACATCTTTTCAAAGATTTGTTCAAGCTCAAAACTTTGAAAGATAAATTGGCTCACGTCAAATTTAGCCAAGGTTGAACAACTGAACAGCGTAGTGAGTTGAAAAACATGGATTAATTTGTGATGGATTGGATATTCTGGTTTTGACGGAAACTCGGCATGGGTTTATGTTAGTTGGAAACATATTTGACAGTTTAGCTATAGCCGAGGTATCGGTTTGTTGATTTTGTTAGGCAGCATGATCCAGGCTATGGCGGTTTGGTAGTATATTTTCGTAAAGAATTCAAGTTTAAAAAACCAATACATACATATGTAGATGCATACATACAAACACACAAACACACAAACAAACAAACAAACAAACAAACAAACAAACAAACACACATACATACATACATACGGTCATACATGCGCTGACCGATGGTGCTACATTCGTTGAATTTGTCTTTTGGTTATTGGTCAATTTGAAATAAATTACATGAATAAATTAATGTTGAAAAATGTTAATATGTTTAATTAATTTAAAAATTTTGGAAGGAATAATTTATTATTATGTTGTAAATAAGTAAAAAATTGTGTAAATATGTGAATAATCCAATAATCTGAATAAATATGAAAGATATTTTTTTTTTGTAATTTCGATGTACAGCTAACAAGTAACTTATTTTCACAATGGAATTGAATTTGAATCTTGAGAAGACAGTAGTCATGGCGGTCTTAATAATTCTTCGTTACATCTCAACTCACTCGAATATCACCGTACCGACCGGTAGAAAGTCAAACAATACCGACACGCATTACCGATCCTCTCTACAAAAAATAACCGCCGATCCTAAAACCGGCAATATTTACGTCGGAGGAATGAACCAACTCCTTCACTTGACCTCTGACCTTGAACTTGTGACCTGGCACCGATTGGGCCCAATGATGGACAACCCGAACTGCCCACCCCCCAACCTGGAGTGCAGGCACCAGAGCAAGTCACTGGTGGATAGCTGGGTCAAGGTTATTCTTATTGATCAGCACAGTGACAGGCTCATCGTCTGCGTCAATTTGTTTCAGGTTGTTAAAACTGGTTTTTAAACTTTTAAGTGTAAGCATTTTTTCTTATAAAAGTAATTAATGTATATTATACAGAATAGTGTGTGTGTGTGTGTTTGTGTTTGTGTGTGTGTGTGTGTATGTGTTTGTGTGTGTGTATTGTGTATGTCCGATAACTAGTCTGCCCGAGCAATAAAACAAAGTTCGATTTTATTTCCTTGTTATGGATGGCTCTTTCTGAAACATTTATTTTCCTTTGTTCTCATTGGCCAACATTGAATGTACGTTTTGCTTATGACTGTACGCGCGTGTATACTGCTTACGTATGTGCACGCACGCACGCACATAGGCGGTCTGTGTACGTGTAAATATTCACATAGATAAAAAAATCTTTGTATATACAAATGAATGAAATCAGACATTTAAGTTTCTGCATATGGTTAGACAAATTTTAATCAATAAAAAAATTGTATTATCGTAAAATTAATAAGTGGCGGATTAATAATTATAATGAATATCTATAATCAAAATCAATTTTAATGACATAATTTTAATATAAAATTAATTATATAAAAATTATAATACAAAATTAATTATGACTGCATGAAACTTCTGGACAGGGTCACTGCAAGAGGCACTCATTAATGAATGTGTCGTTAATTGATGAGGCCGGCCGGAACATGGTCGTCCCAAACGACGAAACATCATCAGTCACCATGCTCCTATCAGCATCGCCATCATCGTCACCACCACAACTACATTCTTCTAATTATTTGGCACCACCACCATCATCATCTTCTTCATCATCGTTAACACCGTCGTTGTCTCGTTTATACGTGGCCGCAACGAGAAGTTTACACGGCTCTCCAGTTTACAGGAGCATGGTACCTTCCGTCTCAATAAGAAACCATGAAAACTTTGAATTAATATTTGACGATGGCCTACATGCATCTTTTCTCGAAGTCGAAATACAACACAGGGATTCTTTTAGAGTTAATTACATTCATTCCTTTCAGTGGAAGAGGTTTGTTTACTTTCTGACCGTTCAAAAGTCGTCGGTTGTCGTCACGACGTCAGGAAGTAGTGGCAGTGGTGGTACGACAAGTGGTAGTGGTCGTGGTAGTAGTGACGGTAACGTAGATAGTGGAGGTGCTGGAATGGGAGCTGGTAGTGGTAGAAGTGGTCCTGGAGGTTATAGCGGTCCAGGTGCCAACGAGCAACTGGTTACAAAGTTAGTTCTGCTTTCATGATTTTTTTTATTGTAAGACACTTTTTGTTTACATTTCTGATACCCTGCATACACGTCACGCACAAGTCACTAACATCACGGCCATTAGGGTGATCAGCGTTTTCATCACCATCGCTATTATGGCCATCATCACTATTATCATTTTCGTCTTCCTCTTCGCTCTTCTTTCCTTCATCATTATCTTCTCCCTCATCATCTTTTTCATTCTCATCTTCTTCATCATCATTCCCATCATTATCTTCTTTTTCATCATCTACTTCTACTTCTTCATCATCATCTTCATCATCATCTTCTTCTTTTTCTTCTTCATCATCATCGTCATCGCCATTCCCATCTTCCTAGCTACCTTATTTATAGTCAGCGTTTGCAGGCGACAAGCGAGCGGATGTGGCTGATGAGTTGAATGGTCGGCTGTGACGTCACGATGACCGTTTAAGACGTTTTCACATGAAATTATTCTGTCTCTCTCTAACAGTTTATACAATTAAAAATGGAGTGCTTTATTTATCAATTTTATTATTATCATTTTCTGTATATTTCTAAAAATTATTATCAATATTTTCTGTATATCGTGAACAATTTTAATTATTATTTTTTAAAATAATCTGCTAATAAAGTATTTTTGTTCTGAAATAAAACACCAATCATATTTCTACGCAACTAACACGAGTGTGCGTGATTAAATTCGCCTGCGTTTGAGCGTGCAAGCGATATGTAAATGAATGCGTGTATGTACTTAGGCGTGTATGTGTGTATATGTGTATATGTGTGTATGTGTGTGTGTGTATGTGTGAGTATGTGTATGTATTTATCTATGTATGTGTGGGGTCTTGTCAAAGTCAATTCCATATCTAAGTGGAGAAAATTATTTTTTTTATTTCCTATTTTCCAGTGATTATTTCACGCCAAGGTTTTAAGTGGAGATTTGCACGTTCGTTCATCCATCTGAAAATTTTCCATGTGAAAATTCAATTTGAATTTTCCAACTAGTTAGAGCCTCCTATGTATGTGACACCTGAAATCTCTCCTCTTACACGTCATCTTCAATATCAACGTAATTATAATAATAATAATAATTATTATTATTATTACTACTATTAATAATAATATTATAATTATTTAACGTTAATGTTTTAAAAATGTTTATTTTGAAAAACTTGACCGTAATTATTTTAAGTTTTTGCAAACTTTGTCACAGGTTTTTTTTTTAAATTTTTCGCAGTTTTTTTATTTTTTTTTTTAAATTTTATTTATTTATTTTCACACAGTGGGTTGTACAGTCTTTCGTGTAGAATATTTTTATGTTGTTGTTATTTTTTATCTATTTTTTATCATTTGTATCATTGTATCATTCTAATCTTTTGTATCATCGATATCGTATCAATCATTTGTATCATCTCGATATCATTTCAATCACTTGTATCATCGTCACCGTTGCATTGCGAGTCGATTGCACATTTAACACGCCCGCCCCGTCATTCCCATTTTCAAACTCGTTAAAATTAGCATCATTTAGTCTCTACATTATATACATGTTTGTGTGTATGTTTGTGTATGTGCGTATGTGTGTGTGTTTTATTGTTTATGGGCATGTACGTTTGTGTGTAAGTTTGTATGTCTGTGTAACGTCTAAAAGATGTAATTGTTTACCGACATGGCCCGACGAATGACCGCTAGTGAGTCGCGCAGTTCTTACAACAAACAAATGGCTGTAATCGAAAACGTGCGTGCAACTGAGTTTTACATTTAAAATACCTCAGAAATAATGTCCACCAAATGCGCTGTGGGCATGTGTCATTCAAGTGAATTTCAGCTAAGAGAGTACACTGATGTATCCTTGGTGAAAATTTTGTTGATGTAACAGTGATGTGCGATTGCGTCGTGGTGTAACGACATATTGATGTAACAGTGATGTGCCCGTTAATGTGATCATGCGAAAATGTAATGGCGTATTGATGTAAGTGTAATGACATCGCTGAGTGATGTTGATGCAAGGTTGATGTGATAGAACGGAAATCCCAACCAATCACCGAAACATCAATCTCAATTTTGTTGCCCGCCTACTTGTTATTTTTGCTTCTCACTCGAGCATCGCCCGCGAGAAGGTTAACGACATTTGTAAATAGGCCAGCGCACACAAACACGCACATTCACACACGTACACAAACACACACACACGCACAGACGAGCACACATACACACGCACGCACACACATCACATACTCGCGTCATAAGAATAACCACTAATATCATCATTATCCTCATCATCATGATCATTACCATACCACAATCGTTATCATAATCATTATCAGTTATCACAATCATCTTCATTACAATCGTTATCATGCCACAATCGTTATCATAATCATTATCAGTATCACGTTATCGTTTCATTTCATCTTCGCGCGCTTTATTATTCCGTTCGTTTGATCGGACACCTGAATGGACTCTTGACACCAACAGTCATTTCCTCCCTAACTAGTGGAGTGTACGTACACGTGTCGCATACGCTCGTGTGCAGCATATAAGTGTACATTCACTTGGATATTATACACTTTTGTGTATCTTTGTATACGTGTATTTATGTATCTACGTTTAATTATGTATGTATTCAACGTGTACACTTAACTTATGAACGTATCTATAAACATGTACACATTGTTTTTATTTGTGTGTAAATTAGTGTATTCCTTACATACTTGCATGCTTGCATATGATAATGCTTCCTTTTGAGTTTATTAGCGTCCAAGGATTTGCCTTGCACAGGCAAGTTTATATCATTAAATAAGACGTGAACATAAACATAAAATCAAAGTACACACACACAAAAAGACACACACACACAAACACACACAAACACACACACAAACACACACGTGCATACCCAGTGGCATTCATGAGTAGCCACAGATACAGGCACAGGAACATTTAGTAATGTTATTTGACTTTAATTATGCACCTCCGCTAAACTGCCTTCATATTTTCTTCTCCTTTCTCGCTTTCGTTCATTTGCTATGCAGAACCTCCACGACTTGGGAAATGCTTTATCTTTGAAATGTTCTGCGCTACAAAAGCTGTTTTTTTTCTAAGAATGGTAATCATGAAGTTATTTGTTTCTTTTTTTTTTGAATTTGCATGTTCTTATCTTTTCTTTGTAAGAAATAGTTCTCTATTTTATTTTTTTTGTAAAACTTAATTATTTCAGAATTATTTGTCATCAAATGTGTACATGGAATATATATTATTTAATAGATAAAACTTAGTAATAAATTTAATAACAAATGTAGACTCATAAATGTTATAGCGCCGAACAATGTCTTTCAATATTAATGCATACTTTGACATTTCTAAGACCAGCGCCATTGAAGTTTTAAATGTACCGAACTCTGTGCAGTTAGACATGCATGATTTAATACATGCAGTTGTCCTGTATGTTCTGTTGTGTATCTTCTGTTGTGCACATACTTGCTGGTGTATACATCTTTGTATGTTGTATTGCATATATATGTAATGTATATATATATGTATATATATATATATATATATATATATATATATATATATATATATATCTGTGTGTGTGTGTGTATTTGTGTCTATGACTCTGAAATGGATAAAATTTGCTGTTGTAGTTAGCGTCTTAATTATCTTTCATTTAACTGGAGTAATACAAATTAAAAAAATTATTATTTTAATATTTGCGTTTCACTAAGTAAATAAAAAAAAATCGACTACTTCTTGCTTTTCCGGTTGGTCAGCATCTCAGACGCCAGTGGCACGTAACGCGGCATGGCCAGCTGCACACGCAACGAACATTTAAAACTTTCAGTTGAAGTTGAACAGATTGCACAATTTGATGGTAGCTCACAGCATAGATTTCCAAATGATCATACTTAAATAGTTGCAAGTGGCATGCATATAAATACATATATATACACACACCACACACACACACTAACACACAAGCCCACCACACACACATGTATACATATATATACAAAATACAAAAATATACATGCAAATACAGTCATACATAAAGACGCCACACAAGCTGGCACACCCAACAAACAAGTCGTTATAGATGCCCCTAACACGTGAATGTTCCCTTGAATGTATGTGTTTGTTTGTATTGGGGATCTATGTATGTGTGTGTGTGTGTGTGTGTGTGTGTGTGTGTGTGTGTGTGTGCGTGTGTATGTTTATTAAAATACGCGTCATTTTATTTTGTTGTTTTTTTTTCTATTTTTTTTAGTCTGAACGTGTTGCTTGCATGTATTTGGACCGTCGTCTTGTAATGTTTTTTTACGCAAACTCTGAAGCGTGTTAGCATTACATGGTACTACCATGTAATGCTGGCTTTATAAGTGTATACCATTTTTATATTCAGTTTTTTAGAGGAAAAATTAATTTCAAATGTTTTCTTATTAAAATATGAAATTAATTTTGTTTTTATTTGAAATCATAAACATTCATGATAATGTTAATGTTGATATTTTTTCAACAATTAAAAAATGTTTTCAAATAAAACCCTTTTAAAAAACGAATTTCTTAATGTTTATGATAAACTTGATGTTTCTCACAAGTTTAGTAGTCTAGGCTTTATCTTTGATTCTAGCATGTTTCTTTCTTCTCATATTAACAGTGTCGCTAGCAGTTCTTACTTTCATCTATCTAGAATAAAAAATTTTTCTTGACGATCCTACTTTATTCCTACTTGTTATTTCTTTAGTTTTATCTAAGATTGCTTATTGTAACTCGCTTTATTATGGCCTTCCTAAGTACTTATCAGATATATTAATTAAACCTAAACGATCGTCTTCTTGTTCTCACTTCTTAACTCGTGTTAAACACTCTTTTGCTGAATCTGCATTTACTTTTTGTGGCCATTTTTTCTGGAACTCTCTACCTCTTTTTCTGACTACTCCTCCATCACTTACGAAGCTCAGAGCGGATCTCAAGACCCATCTGTTTGCAAAATTCACTGAGGAGCGCTGTTGAACATCGCGAAAATAGCGCTTTATAAACTATTTGATTGATTGACTGTTGAACGTTAATGTTGATATTTTTTTTAATGAAAAATATATTTTAATAAAACATTTTTTAAATTTATAGTTAGATTCAACAACGCTTTGTTCCATTTGGTAGATTTAAAAAATGTCTTTCGAATATAAACGTTTGCATGTATGTCTGAATTTTGCAAAAAAAAAATAAAAACATTTCTTTTTCTATATTTTTATTATTCTAATTTTGTTTCTGTTTTATTAAAAAAATATTCATAAAAATTTGGAAAAATACGAGAAAGTCACCAAAAAGTTCTCTTTCGAAATGGATGAAACCTAATTAGATGTTTGGGAATTGAGAGACGTTATTTCAATTCATTTGGGAATGTTAGCGCAAGGAAGAAAGCCTGCGATAGTTTGTGGAAATTTCTCTCTGTTGATGTTTGAAGAAACAGAAGTTGCTGTGGTTACTACATTAGCTGGTGTTTCGAAGAGACTGCAGTTAAAAAACTGCAAATGCAAAACTATAATGGATGATTGTATAGTTTTTTATTATATATTTTGAAAGCTGTGAGGCCATTGTTTTGTTATCTTTTTACAAATCATCTTTGATATGACGCAGTAAACCATCAAAATTTTCCGATTCCAATGTAATTATAAAACTAACTTACAACATTCATTGTGTTGCACGTTTTATATTATTAAAAAATTTTAAATACGAAATTTACCAATCTAATATTATTAAATTCAAACTACATTCATTCGATTCCACAAACTAACTAACAAACCCACTGATTCTTGCACCTATATGCCAGGCAACATAGCATCAATATTCAGACCCACGTACATGCTACACATTTAAACACACATAACAAAGAACCAAATCATAACTACAAGCTCACAAATTTGTGAGATTAAGTATAACTAATAATAAAATAAAAATGGGATATTGTTGTAGCCAGAGGATAAATTGTAACAAATAAATGTATGAATTAAAACAGGATAGCCAGGGTATGCAAGGATGACTCATCTTTATTCTCATACGTAGAAATCCCACTACAGTGCTGGCACAATCATACTCTCTACCCAGTGCTCAGCACCGTTACTACATCTTCTTCTTCCTCATCATCATCGTCGTCGTCAGCTACTATGAATATCATTGGCATTTTCAACAAATATCACCACCATCACCATCATCAGATCCGCAAAAAACAGTCATCAACAGTAACGCCATCATCGTCGTCGTCATCGTCATCACCACGCACGTCATCATCATCGTCATCACCTTCATCGACGTCATCATTGTATTCAGACAGTAATTCGTCAAAATACAAATACAATAGGCTCGCTAGAAAGTATAAGCAGGCCATTACCAACAACAACAAAAACAATAACCATAACAACAACGACGACGACGACAACAACAATAACAACGACAATAATAATAACAACAACAACAAAAATGTCAACTACAAACGCAGCAGCAAGCCCGGTGATAAAAACGCCGAGGAGAGCAACACTTCCACTAATAAAAGTACTGGCAGTAATTCAAGTAAAAGTAGTGGAAGTAACAAGAATAGTAGTAGCAGTAATAGTAGTAACAGCAGCAGCAGCAGCAGTAGTAGTGGTAGTGGTAGTAGCAGCACAGAGGAGCAAGCACTGTGCATGTTTAGTATGGAGAGCGTTGAGGAGATGTTCGTGAACGTGATCCGAGATTGCTTCAGGGGGATGGGTCACACGGGACCTGACCACTTCGTCCAGCCTAACCCCTGCTTGAAAACTGTGAGTGTTTTTAATTTTTGCCATTTTTAACTTTTTTATAGCTCTAATGTTAGTTAATTTGAAGTTTATTTTAATGGAATATGTTTTTGAATAATTTTGAATCAGTTTTGTTTTGCGAAGTGTTCGTTGTTTTGATTCAGTTTTTTAATGTTTTGTTTTGTATTAAGTTTGACTTAATCAGGTTTGCTGCCTGTTTAATAGTTTTTTTTAATTGAGTGTGAACTTTTTCTCGACCCGGGGCACCTGATCCCAACAAATTAAATCCAATCAAACTAATGAACTGCGAATCAGTTAATGTATTTCTGTGTTTTTTATCATATTAAAAGGAGAAATAAAATTATTCGAACAACGTTTTAGACAAAATTTCAAAATAAAAATGCAAAAAAGAAATTTTTTTGAATTTCGATGAGAATGAAAAAAGCCGAAGTGCAAATGAGAGAGAGCATGCGATGTATTGAAACTGGCCTCTTCGAGTTTGTGTGCGTGAGTGTGAGTATGTGTGAATGTGCCTGTATGTGTGTGCGTGTGTATATGTGTGTGTGTGTATGTGTATATATGTGTGTGTGTATGTGTATATGTGCGAGTGTGTATGTGTATATGTGTGTGTATGTGTATATGTATCAACATTTAAGTATGAAAACGCAAGCAGTTATTTTTACATAAACGTGTCTAAAAAATGTATAAATATAATAACACATAAACTTAGACATAGAATTAAAATACTTTTAAAAACGAATAATATCATCTACTCTGTAACACGAATACAGACTGACACCTGACAGATACACAACATAGCAGACATAAAGAAACGCAGCATTAATATAAACGACCAGACGAACATCTCCCGACAAATTGCTAAATAAGAACAAGGCACATGAGCTGCTTCTACCTCTTATTTTTTTGCGGTGTACTACTCAGCAATAAACAAAGTGAAAGATAATATTGAAAAAAAGTAAAAAAACGTAATGGATTGTTTGTTAAGAGTAGGTGTAAATGGATTAGAATTGTTTCGCTGCCCTCCTTCGTCGCCCATTTCGACCCATCATTCTATTACACGCGCAGCGCACGTTCCTACCTAACCACAACTGCTAAACTGCTGTTGTTTCTATACAACGTGCGCTCCTGAATAAAACATGATGATCAACTATCCAAGAATGGGGGTGATGAGTTGTGATAAGGAGAGTGGCTATTTAGAGTAAATTTTATGAAATTATATAATGTTATATACATTTACATTTATTTATTTATGTTTTATTTCATATTTGAATAAATGGAGTAACAATGCTCTGGCAATTTTACGCATAACCGAACAGAAAATGTAAATATACAAACAAAACAGACCAAAAAACAAACAAAACAAGCTAAATCGAAAATAAAAAAAAACTATGCAAATATTTGCCAGTACAAAAAAAAAATAATTTTTTCGTCTGTCCGTCGGACGTAGTTTTTCTGAAATTCCTTAAGGAGGATTGTTTTAATAAGATTTTAAAGAGAATAGAGAGATGCTAATATATACACGCACACACACACACAAATGATACACACACACACGCCCACGCACATAAACATGCTAAACGCGCACACACCCACACACACACACGCACACACTCACATGCATTTACACACACACATACACAGAGCACAGATACATAACCACTGGCATACATGTTCACACACATACATTTAAGGCTTAAGCACACAAACATGGACCCACACACACACACACACATGAAAAACACACATGCATACACACACACACACACGGGCTCACACACATACATATATACAAACAGACACGCACACAAATACACACAAAAATCCATATGCGGACTGTTTCTATTTTTTGTTTTGTGCTTGAGACGTGTTTGTTAATGTTGATACTTGGCATGGTAATTCCACTGTCATCACCATGAGATGATGATAAAGAAGAAGATGACAAAGAAGATGAGGATGATGATGATGATGAAGATTATAGTGAAGATGATGACGAATATGATGATGAAGATGATGATGGAGAAGATGATGGTGAAGATGATGACGAATATGATGATGAAGATGATGATGGAGAAGATGATGGTGAAGATGATGACGAATATGATGATGAAGATGATGATGGAGAAGATGATGGTGAAGATGATGACGAATATGATGATGAAGATGATGATGGAGAAGATGATGGTGAAGATGATGACGAATATGATGATGAAGATGATGATGGAGAAGATGATGGTGAAGATGATGACTCCAACTCCACTTCAAGTTATAAATTCCAGAGAAATTTTTCAACCTTCCCACCATAATTTCATTTTATTGTCACCAATAAATAAAAAATTCTTTAAATAATTTCTCTTTCTCTCTCTTTTTCTCTCTCTCTCTGTTTGTTTTCTTTGTTTTTATTTGTAGCTCTGTATTTCTCTCTCTTTTTCTCTCTTGATTTCTTTTTATTATTTTTTCAATTTTCTTCTTTCTTTCTTTTTTCCATCTCTATTTTCTCTTTTCGTATATTCGTATATTTCAACTTTTTGTTAATGTTAAAATTTGTGTTTGTCTGTTTGGTTAGTTTACTGCATGCATGCCAAAGTGTAGTAAAGTTTTTAACGCGCTGATTTTGCAATTGTTTTTGAGTTAGTATGTTTGTGTGGATTGATACAATTTGTCTATTTGTTTTGTATTTTTTTTGTATTTTCATTGTATGATTGTATAGCGTTCTATTAAATATCTTATATAGTTTTATTTTCAACAGAAATTGAATGAAATAAAATTTATTGAAATGATTGATAGATGGATGTATGTGGTGAGGTGCCATACACTCGAAGATTGATCATGTGTATGATATATGTGTATGATATATGTGTATGATATATGTGTATGATATATGTGTATGTCATATGCGTATGTTATATGTGTACCATATTTGTGTACGATATATGTGTGTGATATATGAGTATAACATATGTGTATATTATATGTGAATAGATATCTTGTGTTGGGTTGTCTGTTGATGAAGATGATAGTGATGATTGGAATGTCCTGACAAGAAATAATGAATGATAAAGATGATAGTAATAAGAATGAATGTAATGTATGAAGAAGAGTAACCACTCTCTCACTCACTCATTAACTCTCTCTCTCTCTCTCTCTCTCTCTCTCTCTCTCTCTCACTCACTCCTTTTTCTCTTATTTGTTTACATTACCAGCTTCTCATGTCCCGTCAATATTTTATTATTGCGTACATCATAAGCTGAAGCAATATTTACGCTGCGTATTCGTCTTTTCGGTCTTTGCGGTTATTTCAGTTGATTGCGTTTCTCTATACGCAATTATCTCTACATGTTCATGGGTTGTACGTTTGTTTGTTTGTTCGTTTGTTTGTATGTATGTTTGTTTATTTGTTTGTTTGTTTGTTCGTTTGTATGTATGTTTGTTTGTTTGTATGTTTGTTTAATTGCTCATGTATGTTTCAAGTTAGGTTTGTATGTATGTTTGATTGATTAATATATATTACATGTGCATTGAAAAGTTTCTCGATATTGTAATGTTGTTCTTCAGTAATGTGGTTCCCCACTCTTCAACATATCATGTTGTTCATTAATGTTAGCTAGTTAGTTAACTATTGCCTAATACGTGCACCATTAAATAATGAACAAACGGGGTATAACAATATAACATGTTGAAGGACGTTATATTATATAATAACTAACTAATTAACTAACTGACTGACTGACTGACTGACTGACTGACTGACTGACTGACTGACTGACTGACTGACTGACTGACTGACTGACTGACTGACTGACTGACTGACTGACTGCTGACTGACTGACTGACTGACTGACTGACTGACTGACTGACTAACTAACATTAATAAACAACATAATGTGGTGAAGAATGGAAAGCGCCATAACAGTATGTGCATTTATAAATTCTTTGCATCGTGTATATTCATGGAAGAAGTTTGTGTAAGTGTTCTAGAGTTTTCTTTACTTATTGTTTGTTTGTTCGTTCGTTCGTTTGTATAATTGTTCGTTCGTTTGTTTGTGAGATTGTAGAAATAAACATTATTTTTCCTCCCTATCTAGTTATACCAGCCGGTATTCTAAACAGTTCAATACTCCATGTGATTAATAGCCGGTATTTGTAAAATGAATGCTCGTGATGTAGGTGCATTGATTTTCGGGCATTGTGGATTGTGCCGTGAATAGCATTTTGTGTCGTGGGATTGTGCTTTATACCGGCTGTGTTGTGTTGTATTTTCGTTTGACGTACCGTGAGGTTAATGCATTTTCCTACATGGCTATGATTTCATTTTGTATTTTTTGTATTTGTTTTGAAGTATTTTTTGTTTTTCCAAACACATTGATCGTTCATAAAATTATCAAATTAAATTTTCAAGAACGCATATTGGCGATTTGAATAGTTTACATTATATTTTTCTCTAACTATTTGATCCAAAATCCATCCATCTATCCATCCGTCCGTCTGTCCGTCCATCCATCCATCCTTCCATCCATCCATCCATCCATCCATCCATCCATCCATCCATCCATCCATCCATCCATCCATCCATTCATCCATCCATCCATCCATCCAGTCATTCCACATAGCAGAGGATTACTGTGGCGAGTACGACATGAACCACCCGATAGCAAGTCACAAACCCCTAGTCCAAGAAGCCCTGCAGACGTGGACCAATCAGAACATCAACAACATCGCCCTGGTCACAAATAGCGGTCCCAGAGATTTGTTAATCTTGACGACAAGAGATGCCATTTTGAAAAAGGTTGCTGTTGTAAATTTGTTGTTGTTGTGATTCTGTCGTTATTGTTGTTGTAAATTTGTTGTTGTTATGCTGCTGTTGTTATGCTGCTGTTGTTGTTATTTTTGTTGAAAATTGGTTGTTGCTGTTGCTGTTGTGCTGTTGTTGCTGTTATTCTTGTTGAAAATTGGTTGTTGTTGCTGTTGCTGTTGTGTTTTTCAATGTTCGGTTCTTTAAAGTTGATTCGTGCAGTCTCATATTGGTCGCATGTGCATTGCATTCCAGGTTTCTGTTTCTATGTATCGCTGGTTTTTATTCTCGGCTGACGTACCAAAAACTTTGAATAAAGTTGAGGAAATAGCTGATAATACAATTTAGATAAATAATTATTTCAATAAGTAAAATGAATGAAAAGTTTAGCAGAAATATAGGTAAAAACAACGACAAGAGGTTTGCAATAATAGTTTGGAAAAGAGTTGAATACATAAGCAACATCAAGCAATGATGATGTGTCGAAATAGGAAAGGTAAAATGCTAAAAATTGCAGAGTAAAAATGAAGAAACAGAACGAAAGTGAAATGGCGAAAGAGAGAGAAAGAGGAAGGGAAAAAAAAGAAAGAGAGAGAAAAAGAGAGAGAGATTGATGAAATAATTTTTAATTACACAATCCAGTGAACAGCTGACGTGTTGATAATTAACTTGTCCGAATGGTTAGCATTGAACGAGATGCACAGCGAACTTGGAAGAGAATTTAATAAATCCTGGAAGGAACGAACGACACACAACATACAAATCAAGCGACATTTTCTCTTATCAAACAGTTCATAATTTTAATCTATTTTAAAGTTTTTTTTAAACATTCTGTTTTAATTTAAAAAGTCTTATTGTGAGATTAGTTTTAAAAGTTTTTACAAAGCGCTATGTAATGATACCCTTGATTGATGCGATATAAAACGTTATCCGGATGAATTGTTTCAAATTCGACATGATTGATAAACTTTTTCGGAGGCAGGTTCACGCAACAATTACGTCATCAAGCAGTAATTACGTCATACACTCATTCCCTGCGTTTGGCAGAGTTTGATTTAAAGGATAATAACAAAAATTTATTCATCATCTATAAAAAAATTTGATTGAATTGAATAAGTTGACGATGATGGTTGAGTGCTAAGTCTGGTATCTAATGGAAAAACGTTCGCTAAGTTTCGATGCTTTTAACAACTCCATTCACAAGCTTCTTTTCAGAGTCAATTTAATCTCTTCCATAACTTTCATAATTTTCTCGCGTTTTTTAATTTTCATTTCAGCGCCTACTTTTGCATCAATTTTTTTGTTTCTGAATTTTTTTTTCTCTATCTTTCTCTCTCTTCTTTTTTTTTCTCTTTTTTCCTCTTTCTTTCTCTCTCTTTCTCTTCACTTAGATTTCTTAAATTTCGAGTGCCAACAAATTTTATAGAAAATGTTATCCACGTGTGAATGAGACATTTAAAAAAATCCAAACATCATTTCACCGTACCATCTTGATTGTCATCATGAACGTAGTCACTGCCATTATATCATCATCACGACATCAACAAAACCCTGTAACACTCTTAAAACGCAGACAAAAAATAACTTCTTTTTTTATGTTGTTTTTTCATTCCTTCACTACCTCCCACTCACACCTTCTCTCCATCCTGGACACTGTCCAGCGTCAACTTAACTGGCACTTACATTTCACTATTCACATTTTTTTCATTGCCTACTACTCACCGCGATTGCTTTTACTCTATTTGTTTTTTCATTTTATTTATTTTTTATTATTTTTTCATATTTTTTAACTTCAAATAAAATGTAAACCATGTAAAATGTAAAGCGGTTTTATTTATTTTGAAAAATTACTAAAAAAATAATGAGAAAAAACTATAAACCCGGATGAGAATTAAAATGAAAAAACTAAACAGCAGAATTTTTGAGATAAAACCAGAAAAACAAATATTAAAACACACCAAAAAAAACACACATAGACACACACCCAGACACGCATACACAAACTCACAAAGACAAACACACACACACATATATACAGACAGACACACACACCCAGACACACACACACAAACACATGAACACACAGACCGATACACCCACGGACACGCAAGCACAGACAAACACCAAAAGCATCACAACTCAATCATTATTGCTTCATCATAATTTATGGCCGTCAATATAAATATTGTTGGCGTCATTATTTATGAGATGTTAGTTGAGTTATTGATTGGGAATGACAAATGACTCTTATGAAATTTATCTCAACAAAGAAGATGAATAATCTTCTATTTTTAAATTTTTATTTTTAAATAAAATGTTGGATATTCGAGTTAAGCCAAATAAATTTAAAATAAATGTTTTTACTTGCTTTTGAATAAAAAAAAATTGTGTTTGAAAAAATAGATTAAAATTTCAATTTTCATTTGAAACAAAACACACATACACACACATAAACATACACGTCATTTGATTATATACAATTTACATACATACATTAATAAACAAACGTGTGTTTACTCAAACAAACAGACAATCCAACACTGTATAATAACACAAAGCCTACCCTATATAACAACATTTCAATAAAACCAATGAAAAGAAAATAGTTAAAAAGATACGGTTCCTTTGTTATAACTACGATGAATTTGGTACACGCACACACTCACATCCACACACATACACATACAAACAAACAAAACAAACAAACGATCAAGTGTACAAAACAAACAGTTATAGAAACGTACCAATGAAAAACATTTGCCCATAAGTTGATGCTAAAATCTTCCAAAATGAAGTTATAATAACATGTAACGGATCTTCTACAACAGGGGTGGGCAAACATTTTGCTGTGAGGGCCGCATTGAGAACTATTTTACCTTTGAAGGGCCGTATATCTACTTTAATAACAAATTTTTTCGATCCGGGGAGAATTTTTTTAAGATTTGTAATTCCTTTTTTGTGATAATGTCTGATGCCCACCCTGCCAACCCATGTTGTTCTACATAATACGAAATCATGGAACTGAGATTCATTTCACATTTGAAGGCACATACGTTCATTCATACATGCATGTATCGGAAACTCGCTCTCCTATATCAGATGTTAAGAAAATAATTTTTCAATAAGAGCACTTTAATTAAGTTGATAATATACGTATATCATTATTATTATTATTATAAGTTTTTATTATTATTAGTATTATTATTATTGTTATTATTTTTAACATAGCTTTAGCTTTTTTCCATTTTTCATTTATTTATTTTGTCTACTTACCTGCCTTGGATCTTAAAGAGCGCCTAGAAGTATCAATTTGCTAAGTGAACAAATACCTCTGTGTATTTCATCTCTCTCTTTCTCTCTTTTTTTCTGTATATCATATCTCTCTGTTTATATCATCTTTTTCTCTTTTTTTCTCTCTCTCTCTCTTTCTCTCTCTCTCGCTCTCTCTCTCTCTCTCTCTCTATAATAACGTTAATTCAAAATTGATTTTCTCACCTTGCAAATTTAATTTGGTGCAAGATTATTTATATAACTAAAGTGCCAACAATAATAAAAATAACTTTCAGTATATCTATTTAAACAAAAGTACAAGGGTACTTAAACGTAAGTACAGGCGCATTCAAGTTTGGGTACATTCATTCATTCATCATTCATTCATATAGTAGGATATATATGGATAGATAGGAGGAGGATTTAATATAGTACACACTCAGGTTGGAACATTACGATGTTATGGCTTGCATGTGTTGGTGTTTGTATTTTATTGCAAATAAGATGTAGAGAGGTTTGTACCGTTTATTAGGGGATATTTTGAAATCGTTATCTCATAAATAAGAGCATTTATAAAATTGGTTCATATTTAATTTGAAAAATCAGTTTTTTTTAAATAAATCGATTTGAAAATTTTACAAATTAAAATTTTTATAGCTCAAAATTCAAAATTAATCTTCTTAACTGTTAAAAATTGTTATGTTCGACCAAAAAACCTTGAAAACCATTCCGAATTAATATGTCCAACAAGCGGCATGTTAGAATGACGAGAAATTAGATTGGAATTTTAATTGTATGGAACTCGCAGTTAGACAACTTTAAACGATATTCCTATTTTCTCGAAAGAAACGCGTTCACATTTGAGACAAACGCATCCGCATAAAATCCCATCTGTGCGTATCTGTGCGTACGTCTGGGTATGTCTCTCTCTGTGTGTGTGTGCTTGTGTGTGTGCTTGTCAATGTTGATGATAGATATTGTTAGCTGACAAAGAAGCCAAGAGATGAAAGAATAAAGATGATGCGTTTTGTGTTTGGCATTATTCCACGGAGGAAATCAATGTTTTATTTTCATTTTCTTAATACGGCAAGTCTTAAGGCAACAATTCTCAACTCACATTTTCATTAAAGAAGTAAGCAAAACATTGATTGGACTGACGTGATGTGGCCATGCTATTTCTGATGGTGTTGTTATTGTTGTTGTTACTGCAGAAGATGTTGTCTCATGTTTCTTTAGTTGTTGCTGGCCACAATGTTTTTCTTCTTGCTAGCTCAGATGGTAAGAGTGCAAAGTTTTCTTTCGTCGTTGTTATATCGCAGTGACCTGGTTTGAATACAATCTCTCCTTGGCTAAGAGACTCTTTCTAACAGCCCCCAAGCCATCATCATCTTCTTCTTCTTCGCCTTATTCTTCCAAATTTTTGTTATTATAACTATCGTTATCACAGATTGTGTGGCAGTAATCACTTTCGCCATCATCATCTGCGGTTACGAAGCATTTTTCTCATTACACATAATATCATTATTCATTGCATTCACCACTCTCATACACTGTCCAAATGCCTGTTTTATATTCATAGCTAGAAACAACAGCATCGTCGTCGTCGTCATCATCATCGTCGTTGTTCGTCATCTCCGTTTTCACCATAATTATCTATGTTTTTATTATAATCGTTATAATTTTAATTACATTGCTACAATTATAAATGATAGTTATCATCATGAACATAACCAGTTTCAAAATTATCATCATTATCTATGTCACCATTGCTATCATCGTCATCATCGTCGTCATCGTCGTCATCGTCATCATCATCATCATCATCGACAACAGATGATTTTCGCGTCACCAGAAAACCTTGAAGAATATTATTCTCAGAGAATTAGTCCGCTCGACGTTACTCACTACACTAATGACATCAACAACAACAACATCGACAACAACAACAACAACAACATCGACAAGTATATAAACTATAAAATCAACCCAAACAACAAGCACAACAACAACGTACAACAAAACAAAAAGATTAAACACAGCAACCACAACAGCCACATCAATCACATCAACAACAGCATTAACAGCAATGACGTCAACATCATGAATAACGATTACTCTTATAATTACATTCCTATAAACCATAAAAACAACAACAACAACAACAACAATAGTATCAGAAAAAATAACAACAAAATATTCAACATTGACAAACAAAACAAAGTCAGCAAAAATGGAAACAATAAACTCCACGAGAGCCCTTACAACTCCAGTCGCCCCATGAATAACAAAAATATCAACGACAACATCTACCACGACAACGACATCAATGACAACAACAACAACAACAGCAAAATTTACCAAAGATATAACACATCATCGACAACAATTCAAAACAACAACAACAACGAATATATCTTAATGGCTAAGAATCCAGTTGCTGTTAAAAGTGACTTCACTCGCAAACGCCCGATTAACAAAGTAAACTTCAAAAACCACAACATGACACAGCGACCACAACAACCACAACAGTCACAACAACTACAGCAGTTACAACTACTACAACAGCCACAACAACCGCATCAACACTTAATTGTTGGTTTAAACACTCCAGTGACTACAGAAACCCTCCACAAGTCGCGAATTAAAAATGATAAAACTGCGGTTATCAAAACCAACACTCAGTTGCTGCAGAGCGACAAAAAGAAATCACAGCACTACAACAACAACAACCGTCACATCAACAACAACAACCGTCACATTAACAACAACCGTCACATTAACAACAACCGTCACATTAACAACATCGACAGTAACAATGTTTTCTACAATAACAATGGCAGATACAACAGCACCAACATTAAAAAAGACGACCACTTCATTAACAAACGAACAGTCAACAACAATAACAACTACGTAAATAATGCTCACAGCAACATCAATAATAACAACAACTACATCGACAACAACGTAAATAACAACAATATCAACAAAAACATCAACAACAACGTAAATAACAACAATATCAACGACAACATCAACATGGAAAACAACAACAACAATAGCAACAATCGCAACATCAAGAAACGAACAGTCAACAACAGCTTCTTCAAAAAACCCGGCTTTTATAAAGGTGACAAAAATAGAAAAACAGAATTAGGAAACATGCACTTTGAAAAAATTGAAACTGATAAAAGTAGCAACAGTAGTAGTAGTAGTGGTAGTAGTAGTAGCAGCAACAGCAGCAGCAGTAGTAGTAGTAGTGGTAGTAGCAGTCGTAGTAGTAGAAGTACTAGTAGTAGCAGAAGTGGTGGCAGTAAAAGTAAAAAAAGTAAAAGTAGTCGGAGTAGTAGTAAACGAATGGATGATATTGATGATGTCGAAGAAGGTAGGAATGTGGTTCTTATAGACAATCAAATGGTACTCGACGCTAATCAAGAGAACATCTACTTGCTGACTGAGAGGCAGGTTTGTGGCGATGTCGTGGAAGCTGTTTTTTTGTGATGTGGCTGGTGCGGCTAGTGTGGCTAGTGTGGCGGGTGTGGCTAGTGTGGTGGGTGTGGCTAGTGTGGTTAGCAGTATCGTTGTGATTTTGATGTTGTGGTTGTTGTGGTTTCTAGCGATTCTTACGATCTTGTTGATTTTTTTTGCTGTTGAGTTTGATGTTATTGTTGCCTCTGATGTCGTTGCTAATGTTGTCTATGTTTCGGTAATTTGTCGACGATGTTGATATCATCATTGCAATTACGACAACATGCAACTGAAAGAAACTGTCTCTGCGATAGAAAGCAACCGTCTCTGCAACAGAAAGCAACTGCCTCTGCAACACCGAAAACGCAACTAAATATTTATTAAAGAACAACCTGAAAAGGGAGACGTTCTTACATATTTAACGCGCTTATAATGATTATTGTAGTGGTTTTTCTTACATTCGAAAATGCATGCATAATAAATTGCTGCTGGATTTTTCAAATAGCGACACACACACATACATGCACACACACGCACACATACACACACACACGCATATATACTGTCACAGACACACACGCACACACACACACACATATACGCGTCCGTGCATCAAAACGATAAATATTTAAACAGTTCATTTGGAAACGTTTAAGCAATACAAATGAACTATCCCTCAAACTGTTCTTTCAATTCTGAAATTCGTTTCTGGAAACTTTCTATAAATAATTCAATGTGTGCGTGTATGTGTGTTTGTATGTTAGTCTGCGTAGATATGTGTGTATGTCTGTGTGTGTGTCTTTGTGTGTGTCTTTGTGTGTTATGTGTTTGTGTGTGGCAAAATAAAAATATTAATTTTTAAATATTTATAAATAAATTTATAATTTGTTAAAAATTCAAAAATAAAGACGAAAACAGTAGAATCTCACATTGATAGGCGGATATTTGCGTGCATTTGAGTTGCGATCATCGTGGGACCGGCGTCAAAATGAACCTAGGTTATAAATTGACATGGGCTTCTTTTTTTATACGTGAGCCGTTATAAAGAGAGTTTCATAGAGACAGTATGTGTTTTATGTTGTGTGTAGTAAATATACTATACACACAAACATACATACATAGATAAAGAGATAGAGATTGAAAGAGAGAGAAAGAGAGAGAAAAGAAGAGAGGGAGAAAGAGAGAAAGTGTCTATGTTTGTGTATGTTTGTATGGGTGTGTCAGTAATTTAATTTTATTATGTTTGTTTGTGTTCGTGATTAGATCGTTTAGCATGAAAATAACATAACTAGAATGAATACTATGATGGTGATAAAGAAGCGGATGATGACGATGACGTTGATGGTGGTGGTGGTGATGATAACGATGATTAGGGTAGTGTTGATTTGATGTTTGTTTTCGTCAGACCACTGAAGGCAGTTCATCGCCTGGAACGTGACTGGAGTGCCAATTAAAGATGTGCACGTAGCCGCATTAGAGCGTGCCTCTGTCTGTGTTTGTCTGTGTGTGTCTGTTGGTGTCTGTGTCTGACTGCGTCTGTGTGTATATGTCTCGGTGTATGCTTGTGTCTGTGTTTGTCTGTGCCGGTGTATGTTTGAGTCTGTATTTTACTTTTATGAGAGAGAAAATAAAAATAGAGTGAAAGAAGGAGGAGGAGAGAGAGAGAGAGAGAGAAAGGAGAGTTAAATACAGAAAGAACATTTAACAATGTGAACCTCCATTTATGTGTTTGAATTGTTTGAAAATCTATAAGAAAATCTATAAAAATAGGGAACCTAATAGGTTCCCTATTTATGTGCTTTTGATAAATAAAGCTATACCTGAAATTTGTTATATTCAAAATTTTATACTCACATCTTTTCTTCAAAGACTACAAAATTTCTTTTCTAAATTTTTATTAAGAATATAAATTGGTTTTACTGGCAAAATAATAACTTTCTTTAAAACATTTTACAAATTAGAGTGCTGCATGATTGGTTATTCGTATTTCAAAAAAGAAGCTAAGATAATAATTTTGAGGTTCAAATTTTCTAAGTGCATTTAATGGCGAACGAACGGTTGAGAAATTTTTCCAAAAATTAATCATTTCTTTGAAAATCACAAAACCTTTTTTTTTATAATTTCAGAATTTAATTTTTTTATTATTGAATAATTTTGAAAAACGATCTTTACTTTAATGACTGAATGTTCAATTTTCAAATTTTGAAAAATATTTTTACCAGAAATAATTCTAATGGATGGTTACCGTCACCTCATCGTCATCATCTTCTTCATCTTCATCAACGTTATCATCATCATTATTATTATTTATTATCAGTCGCCATCGTTTAATATCATCTCCATGATTGATATCATCGTCCTTATTATCAGTAGCATTAGCATTATACCGTTAAATATCTACATAATCACCATCATCATAATATCATCCCCATCATCATATTATCCTCACCATCATCATATTATCCTCACCATCATCATATTATCCTCACCATCATCATATTATCCTCACCATCATCAATGTCTTTTGATATCTGATATCTCGTTACTTTGCTCTGATACAATAGAGATAGATCACACGGACCGACAACTCACTGAACCGACGATATTTACACCGATATCGAAACCGATAATGTCGGCACATCCATCAATCTATCGCATTTATCTCCGTGCGTGTGATTAGATTTACAATCAGATTGACACTCCTGTAATGGACTGTCAAAGACTAGGAATGTCGTAATAGTTGGGCGGCGCGGTTGTGTAATGGTTAAGGTACCTGGCGCTGATGTCGCAGTGACTGGATTCGATTACAAACAGACCCCCCCCCCCCTACCACATGCAATGTGTGTGATTCACGTGTACTTACATACGCTGTGTGTTTTTTTGTTGAATTTCGTTGGAGTAGATTAGATTTTTTAAGGTTTAAGTTTTTAGGTGACGTAGATAAGGATAAGATATGTCTGATTGGCTGGTTCATGCATTACCATCATAATTGACGTAATGGGCGTAAATTTTCGTCTCGTCATTGATGACGTCATCGTTCACACCACCATCTTCATCATCTTAAATGTTTTCATCACATTTGCGTCTTATTTGAGGAGAAACTAAATATGAGTTATATAAATATGTGTGGTATGTTTAAGTGTGTGTGCTTGTGTGTGCGTGTGTGTATGTGTGTTTGTGTGTGTCATCTTAATGTGTATCAAATAATAGTTTCGAAAATTTAAAAAAAGAATTCTTGTATGAAGAAAAATCAGCAAGACACGAAACTAATGTGAGAAAAATGTTTTTGCTTACGATATAAAGGTATTGAAAAAATGTGATATATATTAACGATCTAAAGAAGTTTAGATATGAATCAATTTTTAAAAACGTGTGTTTGTGTGAGTGCATTTGTGTGCGTGTGCGTGCTGTTTGTGTAGTTGAGTGTGTGTTTGTTTGTTTGTGTGCGTGCGTGTATGAGAGACAGACATATTAGATTGTAACTAAAAGCCATTTTGTTATGTTTCAAGCAACCAACAATAACATTTCCTTTCCTCTGTTTTTTGGTAGATTTTTAGGCGCTTTTTGTTATGAATATTCATTTGTCCATCCATTCGTTCAGTACATTCACTCATTCATTTTTGTATTCATTCATTCGTTCGTTCATCCGTCTTTGTTTGTCACAATCGTTTTCACTATCCATCCATCTATCCGTAGTCTCATTTATTTTTCATTTTATTTCTTTTCTCTTTACTCATTCATTTATTCACTCACTCACTCTCCTTAATTCATTTATTTGTTCATTCATTCGTTCATTCACTCACTCACTTATTCATTCATCCATTCATTCATTCATTTATTCGCTGATTAACTCGTTCTTTCATTCATTCAGTCACTCATACATCCATCTATTCATTTGCGATGAAAGCCGTATTAAGCTTGAATTAATTTTTCTTCTCTCTTTCTTTTTTTTTCTCTCTCTCTCTCTTTCTCTCTCTCTTTCTGGCAGGCAAACATTCTGATGGAAAAAAAATTTCCACCTATTATTATCTTCGTCAACCATTCAAACAAGAAATTTTTCCTTAAAAACAAAAGATGCTACAAACTTCGTTGGAAAAGGTTTCATGTATTTTTAATAAAATTTGGCTTAAGAAAAGTTCTGTTTTAAAAATGATGAAAAGATGTATTGTTCTTTGATAAAGTTAAGCTAAACAAATGTTGAAATACAGTAAATAGAGAAATTAATTTATCCAATCTTTCTTCATAGTATTTGCACAATTTTATTAATTTTGCTTTAAAAACATATAATTAATGTTGTTTAAATTTAAGGTTCCTTTCAGTTATTTAATGTTTGGACATCATGTTTTTTTTATTGTAAATCTTTACTAAAAAATATTTTCACATATTTTGATATTTACTCTTCTAACAGTTGTATGGCTGTCTTTCATGTAGTTAACAAAAACGAATCACTTTTACTTGCTAAGAAGCTTTAAGCTCGCTAATCTGTTGAGAGAGAAAAAAATTTTTTGAAAATATTTTTAAAGAATTCATATTTTTGAAAAGCTGTTTTACATGATTTATACAATTTTTTATAAATCCTCTAAAAATATTCATAATTTCTGAGAGAAATGATAATTTCTACACTTATTGACGAGTCTTACATTTTGTTTGAAACTGACATCATCGAAATAACAGAATCAATCAGGCTGCAAGTGTTTTAGCACGCAATCCTTCTCCAAAACTTTGATGTGTTTTGAAAAGCTTCAAGTGCCTGCAGTAATTAAGTGTGTGTGCGAGAGAGAGAGAGAGAGAGAGAGAGAGAGAGAGAGAGAAAGAGAGAGAGAGTAGCGTTGAAAAGAACTTACGTAACGAACTCAAATTTTCAAAAAAATAATTTCGCAAACAAAACACAAGATGACGTCATATCTACATTATAAGTTTCAATGGCTGCAATATTCAATACCTTCTGGCGTTTTTTATTTCTAGGACCGGTTTTAAAACCCTGGGACCTAAACTTCTACTACTACTACTGCATTTACTACTACTACTACAACTACTGCTACTACTACTACTACAACTTGCTAGTAAGAAAATCAATAATTTATGAAAATAAGGAACCATAATGATAATAATAATAATGTAAATAATAATAATAATATTAATAATAACATCTATTTGTTTTCATCTCGGGGCTGGCCGGAGCAATAACTCAAACATTAATGATGCTTTATCGCTGAGTTGGTCGTCATAACGACTGTTTCCTCTTCATTTTCACCAGGCAAGAATTTTCTCGTACTGGAGTATGGTGTGGAAGGGATGATTAATGCAGATGACGAAATGAATCAAATCTATACCTATATGTAATTATATATTTATATGTAGAAACACCCACACACACCACACACACACACACACTACACCTATACATGCACACACACGCGCGCATTCATTCACATACTCACTCATAAACATACACAAATACCACACTCACGCACATCCACGCATTTACACACTCACACATACATGCACACATATTACAGATATTAGGTCTGTGGATTTGTTTGACTATATGTATTTAAGAAATTTAAAATGTAAACGCACGTACATATGCACGTGTAGTTATTTACGTACGTTAGCTCTTGTCATGTAGACTGAACTATAGTTTTGATAGTATATTGAATATCAAAATTAAAAAAATAAAAATTTGAAAAATTGTTGAAATAAACTAATTATTTGAAATAGAATGAAACATTTGAATGTTTGAACAAGTTAACAAGATGCAATTGCGAAACATAATTCTTTGCAATTTGAATTGTGAATAAACTAAGAATAGAAAATCAACATTCTCGGTGGCTGTGGCGATGATACTGATAATGATGACGGGGGTGATGATGATGATGATGGTGATGATATTAATGATTAAGATGGGGATGATGACGAGAAGTTCTCGTTGATTGATTGGCAAGTTTAACACAATTTCTTTTCTGTTTCTATTTTTTAAATTTGCTTCTACGCTTTCAACTTGAATGATTGAATTTTTATTTCCAAATTCATCAGCAATCAATCAGCTGATGTTGTCAATCAACCAATCAATCAACCAATCAATCAACCATTCAATCAATCGATCGATCAATCAAGTATTTGTTAAAATTCGCCGACCTTTTTAGAATAAAATTTTCATTTTCTCCTTCTTCTTTTTAAAAATAACTAATTAATTTTTTCATTTTACCTCAAGAGAAACTAGAAAAATTAATTCCTCATCTCTTCTTAAAAATTTTTAGTAAAAAAATTTTGAAATGAAAAAAAACAAAATGAATTAACCTCTTCAAACAAACGTTTCAAAGTTTTTAATCCCTTCTCTTTAGCAAAATAAATTCGCAATCAAATTTCTAGAGAATGGTTGTAATTAACAGGAAAGGCAAGAAAAATTACTCATCCTCCTGGATTAATTTTCTTTGCTACATTTGTCAAACATTCTTTGTTATATTTGTTAAACCTTCTTTGTTGCATTCGTCAAATATTCTTTGTTACACTCGTTAAACATTTTTTGTTACACTCATTAAACATTCTTTGTTACATTTGTCAAACATTCTTTGTTAAATCTTTGTTACACTCGTTAAACATTTTTTGTTACACTCATTAAACATTCTTTGTTACATTTGTCAAACATTCTTTGTTAAATCCTTCAAACATTCTGTGTTACATCTTTTGAAAATACTTTGTTACATTTGTTAAACTTTCTTGGTTACATTTTCTCAATTCTCTTTGTTGCATTCGTCAAATGTTTTTTCTTTGCTTGGTCGAAAATAAATTACCCCTACCGACATTCAATTACGTTTACAGCTTATGTCCTATTAAGATATCAGTTGGTAGAATTTTCTAGCTATAAATTTTTTTATATTTATATATTTTTCTACGAGTTGGGCTGAAAAAATTTGATAAGATGATAAAAAAGGAAAATAAATTTTTTTGTAAAAATTTTGTTTAGAAACTTCCTGATTTGGAAATCAGATATTTGTTTTTTAGTCCTGTCGGAATGAAAATCCCAACGACTAAAACTAACAATCTTCAGTAATAAATAAAACACCACAAACTAACGAAGTGATTCGTGGGAGCTATAGGCTTGTAGAAGGAAAAACTGCGATACTCTTCTGAGAGGTATTCGGGCTGCTGATGAGTCCTCGGTAATGACTAAACACATGTCCAGCCTATCCAAACGAATACTATTCTTTCTTCCTTTCACACCCGCTCACAGCTCTTTCTGGTTTGGTGTTCCCATACATTAGCGCAACTGCAACAGTTCTTTGAGAATTTTTTTTTCGAAAATTTTATTGCGCCCAATTCTTTAAATCAATCAATTGTTTCACAAATATTTAATCACATTATTTCATTCCCACAGCAATCAATCATCCGACTGAGGCATTCTTATCTACATCAAAACTTTTATTTTTAATTGTTACGGATCTCCTTATCAAACTCCCATCAATCAAATAAATATATACATACATGTGCATTAGGTGTGGTATTTGACAAACACACACACACACAAACAAACAAACACACAGAGATACACACACACACACACACACACATACATATCCATGTATTAAAATCCACGTGGAATATTGATTGTTGTTCATTGCTTATTCCGGGCGCATTGAATGAGGATGACGAGCAGCAATTGATTGAGGAGGTACTTTGGCGATGATGGATTGGATCCCTGATTCCAAAACTAATACCCCATTGTACTGAAGTGTACTGTGATGTATTGTACTGTAAATTAATGTAGGCTTGCTGTAGTGTAATGCCTTGTATGATAATGTACCTTAACGTAGTTTATTGTCTAATTAATTTAATTAATCTATCGAAAATGATTCAGTTTTTATTTAATATGCATGTATTATACATGTATAATATATAATTTTTATACATTTTTACACGTACGTATTCATTTTATAATCGCTATTCATGTATTAATACCATTAAATCCACTGATAACACACCAATTGCTTCTTACAACGGTTAATTTACTTTTGAATGATGACAGCCGGAAAGTAATTCACTAATTGATGTCTGAATAATTGATGATGCTGTGTGTTATTGATGGTGGTAGGGTTGGTTGAAAGTGACATTACTAAGTAAGAAATGATGTTTTTAGCATTTTTTTAATTTTCATCTCAAAACTTTGCTACATCTTAAAAGTATTTAATATAAATATTTACAAATAATTTTGACATATTTATATTAATAATTATAATTTATAATAAATTACAAATCTTTTCACAAATAAAACTGCCACAAAAAACATGGCAAGCTTACCAAAAAAATTAAATTTATTGCTCGCGCATATGACAGCTTTCGTAAGTTTTAAACAAAGCCCGGCTAGGCCATAAATTCTGCGAAACACATCGCCCTATCATTCGTCCGCTTCTTTGTTGGAATAATAATGAAATGAGATGAAGTTTTAAACAGTATGAGAAGAAAAAATGAAAAAAAAAATGGCAGACTGAATCACAGGATTGAAAGATTCATCGCAGGATTGCAAGATTTATGATGACGTCATCGCAGGATTGCAAGATATACGGTGACGTCATGTAACAAAAACAAGCCAAAGACATCGAATTCGGGAATAATAATTCATTTACGCATCTTTGAGCAGGAATCACGCACGCGTTTTTCGATTGAGAATTATGGCGCGCTTTAAAAACAGAGCAAGAAATATGGGGAAAAATTTTGTGAGGAATTATTAATTATGGAATATTAATAAGGAGTTGACTGCTGGGCTGCATTCGTTGAGGTTGTTCGTCTCGCACGCTTCTGTTACAGATTGACTGCTTGCTGCTGTCTGATTGATGGCCATGCTCGCTCGTGAACGTTTCATCAACCATTAATACTATATTCTTTGAAAAAATTTAGTCAATAAATAAGTTTTATATATTAGTACAATACAACACAATAAAATACAATACAATACAATACAATACAATACAATACAATACAATACAATACAATACAATTCAATTCAATACAATACAATACAATACAATAATTTCATCTATTCATCCACACATTTATTTACCTATCCATTCATTCATCCATCCATTTATTCACCTATCCATCCATCAAACATCTTCTACTCGCAAACAGGTTCTAAAGATAGCAGTTCACAATTGTTCCATGTTCAAAGGTTGCATCGACTGCCTGCAATCATCTGATCCGTACTGCGGATGGTGTGTGTCTACGCAAAGGTATGCATAACACACACACTCACACACACACACGCACACGCATACACACAAACATACACATACATACCACCACTATGCAATGGCGCAAACACACGCACACATATGCGCACGTGCACGTACTAACATTTAAACGTAATCAATCACTTACATTACATTAATAAACATTAAGACTGACGCACCTTCACCTACGCATATTCATACCTGCAACAACCGCGCATGACATTGTACAGATGAGTATACAAATAATATGTCCATTTTTTTATTTTTGATCAAACATACTAATATTATCACACACACACACAAACACCACACGCACGCATATATTAAATACTCACCACATATACAAACCAACATACAGAATAACATATGAAATGTTTGTACGCATTACACACAAAGCGTACAACAAAAACTAAAAAATTTGGCAGATGTACACTCAGACGGTCATGCGGTTCATCTCGCGCCTCTGATTGGCTGGATGACTTGCTGCCCAACAGGTGTCCGCTAGTATTGAAGATCTCATTCGTCCGCAGTAGGAACAGTTCGGTGACGTCATCGTCCCTGCATAGAGGGCACCACAGTGTGGTCAGTTGGTGTTTTTGTTTCTTTGGTTTTAATGAAATTTCTTCTTCCCTTTTTCGTTTTATTGGCTGTCAATATTTTTTTCATTAGTTTTTTTATCGCATGTTTTTTTTTGTTTTCGGTTTGTTTAATGTTTTCAATTTTTGATTTGCTTGTTTTGTCAAGTAGAAAATTTTTTGATTTTTTCACAGAACAATTTTTTCAAATTTGTAAACTCTTGTTTTGTTTAAATTAATTCTAAGATGTGTGATTTATACACAATTTACCATTTCTATCAATGATTTTTGCATTTTCAAATGCATTTATTTTTGTATAATACATCAAAAAACAATTCATCTGCGTAAAAAAAACTACCAAAGAACAATAAAAGTAAATGAGTTAAAACGTCAGAGACCATCTCATAAAAGTCCACATACACCCAAACTTGTGAGCAACATTTTGCATATTCACACATAAAAGCCATTCAATTATAAACCACAGTTTGAAGTAATTAAAAACCAGAACGAACTCATAAACATATGAGTTAAGTTTTTAAAAAATTATTTAAAAACACACAGACAAAAATAAAACTATGCAGATACTCGTATAAAAAACCAAGAGCGCAAGCAAGGGTTGAACTGAACAACGACACAGACTTCCAACATTCTACGCGGCAACTGCGAGCGTACAAAATTATTAAAGAAACCCACAATCCAACTGCTTCGAGATTTATGACTCACCGTCTGTGCAATCTTTCACGACGCAAATCTTCACACGCCCACACACACACACACACACACACACACACACACACACACACACACACACACACGACACACACTCTTGCACTTATACAACACGCGCATACAAAAGACATTTACGCAATGAACTGCAACTCACGCACTTTCACACAAACACGCACACAGAAATAAAAACGCTGGCACGCACGTTTACACACTTATTGGCACAAACACATATATTCTTCCTCCTCTCTCTCTCTCTCTTTCTCTCTCTTTCTTTCTCTCTTTCTCTCACACACACACACTCACACTCATTGTTCACCCATCCAAGTGCATATTTTATTTAATAAATCTTCTTTTATGTTCTAAACTTTAAAGACCTTTTGTCTTTCGCCTATATTTACTCATTTATATTTTGGGTTTATTTTGAAAAAATATTTTGAAGAATAATAATTTTTGAAAACAATTCGTGAAAGATAATATTGCTATTCATGATGTTGCGTGTGCTGTATAGAATTTCATAGCTACATTAACTGGAAGGATTATAAAGAGCACCATAAAAAAGTCTTCTATTACAAAATCGTTGCATTCGTTAAATATACATGTTATTGATGTTAAGTTGCTGTTGTTTTGCTGAGTTGTTGTGCTGTTGTTTTGCTGTGTTGTTGTTGTGTGCTGTTGTTTTGCTGTGTTGTTGTTTTGCTGTGCTCTTGTGTTGTTTTTTCGTTGTTATATCGTTGTTCGCTATGTTTGTGGCTGCAATGTTCGAGTAGTATCTGTAAGAAATTTTTATGAGGAATGTTGTATATGAAGAGTCGTCGTTATCCCTTTTGACTGAAATTAGCTTCATTCCTTAGTAAAAAATATCCAGCATGGCTTGAGTTGTATGCTCTTAGCTGGCTAACTGAGTTACCCGCGACAGCCTTAAATCACAATATTCATAGGCAGGAGAAAGGAAAATTTCTAATTACTACCATCATACCATCATCATAATTATCATCATCAACAACAACCTTATCTTCATCATCATCATCAACATCATCTACATCATCCTTGTCATCATGCCATCATCATCCTCATCATTATCAACATCAATATCATCTTCATCATCATCGTCATCATCAGTAATGTTGTTGTTGTTGTTGTTGTTGTTGTTGTTATCTTCTGATATCATTATCTTTTGCTATTGTCTTGGTCACTGTCACCAACATCATCATTATCATTTTCACCTCATGTATCTTCTTCATTATCATCTTCACCATTGATATTATTATTATCACCACCATTCTCATTATTGCCATCATTGTCCTTTGTTTCATCACCATCATCATCGTCATC
>NW_008705512.1:3604023-3615942 GCF_000326865.2 Helobdella robusta
GTTCTGTTTTTCAGGATAATAATGTATATGTATATATATGTATATAAGTGTGTACATATTTCATTAACATTGATACATTTTCTCCTATTGACAATTTTATTTTATCATTGAGAAGCAATTTTGAGCTGCACGGTGGCCGAGCCCACAAGAATTAATTTTCTTTTTTTGGTCTCCGAATCATTCATGCTTTTGTTTTGTTTGATTGAATAAAAGTGATTTGATTTGATACATACATACATACATACATACATACATACATACATACATACATACATACATACATACATACATACATACATACATACATACATACATACATACATACAAGCCTACCCCTACAATCACACACAACCTGTGCAATAAAATGATCAATTTCAAATCTCAGAACCATCACTCTACCAACCTACAATTTTTTGTTTAAAATAATGTATGTATATATGTATGTATGCGTGTGTGTATGTATGTATGTGTGCATGTATGTATATACATGTGTTTGTATGTATGCATGTGTGTGTCGTGCGTGTATACGCACGTATATATGGCTAACGATGAAAATAAAAGTGATTAATGATGACATAATGATTACGGTTACCAATATAATGATGATGACCAGCAATACGATTATGATGATGACCGAGAATACGACGGTGATGATGACCAACAATACGATGATGATGATGACCGAGAATATTACGTTGATGATGATTAAATGATGCCGATGATAATGATATTATTTTGAATAACGACAAAAAAAAATAATTAATATAAATGACTAGCGAATATGAAATGAAATGACGGTGATGATGATGATGATGAACGTGATGATGATGATGATGATAATTACGATTATGATAATGGTGATTTGATAAAGATTTAATAATGATGATGGGCTGACGATGATGGTTCATAGTATGCTGTGATAATGATGATGACGATGATGACGATGATGATAATAATTACATAGTCGTAAGAAATTATCTAGGAAACATTACGAAAAAACATGTATTTACAAATTTGTCGTGATATGTCGTGATCAACGAGTGGATAAATGCATGAATGAATGATTGAATGAATGAATGAATGAATGAATGAATGAATGAATGAATTAATGAATGAATGAATGAATGAATGAATGAATTAATGAGTGAATGAATGAATTGAAGAACGCGTACTTATTAAACCCATACATTATTCAGTGACAGATGAATGAATACTCAATGCTGTGAGTGAGTGAGTGAGTGAATGAATGAATGAATGAATGAATGAATGAATGAAAGAACGAACGAACGAATGAACGAACGAACAAACGAACGAACGAACAAATAAATGAGTGAATGAATGAATGAATGAATGAATGAATGAATAAATGAATGAATGAATGAATGAATGAAAGAACGAACGAACGAACAAACGAACGAACGAACAAACGAACGAACGAACAAACGAACGAACGAACAAACGAACGAACGAACAAATGAATGAGTGAATGAATGAATGAATGAATGAATGAATGAATGAATAAAAGAACGAACAAACGAACGAACGAACGAAAAAATGAATGAGTGAATGAATGAATGAATGAAAGAACGAACGAACGAACAAACGAACGAACGAACAAATGAATGAGTGAATGAATGAATGAATGAATGAATAAAAGAACGAACGAACGAACGAACGAACGAACAAATGAATGAGTGAATGAATGAATGAGTTGTAGTAGTTTCTTCTTCGTCGGTAATAAAGTTATTGCTTTCTGTTTCATATTTATTACATGGTTCTCTTTGTTTATGCAAAGTTCTTCTGTTTCAGGTGATGAGAATACTAATTAGAAAATGAATAAAACTCTTATTAACAGCACTTAGAAATGACACTCAGGTGTATCAGAGAAGCTGATGGCCAATGATAAAAAAGCCGGTGAAAAAATTATATAGATGATGATCAGGTGATGATCTTATAGCTGGAATGATAACAATGATGAAGATGATGACGACGATAACGATAGAGACAATGGTTAAGGTGATGATGACGAGAAAGATGATGACGACGACGACGATGAAGATGGAAGTCACTGGCAAAGGTGACTTAACAATGTAGAGATGGAAGATTATGATGATTGCAATGCTGGCGGTTCGGCCTGCACTCCAATGTTAATAACATAAAAGTTTCCAATAACACGATGACGGTAATAAAACAACTACAGCAGCAAAAACCACACATTAATCCAAGCACACACACGCACACACACACACACACACGCACACACACACGCTTGCAAATAAGTGTTAATTGATTTTTTGAAAATGTTATACATTTACACAAACATTTAAACATACTCCATAAAAGCAAGCAAATACGAGATGGCACTACAAAAAACACACACGCACAAATTGACAGACATATGCACACATACACAGACATACGCACATACACACGCACGCACGCACAAACAGAAACACCAACACAGAGGGTCAGTTTATATGAGCCTCGGCTGGATTATGAATGATTGCTTGCACCTAATTCGTGTATATTGCCAACTTAGTACGATATTTCACTAATGCATCTTTTCATTTTCATGTGAGAAATTGTATTTTTTAGATAGTATCATGAACTTATATGATATGTTTCTATTGATAAATTCACTTTTTAATTCAGTTCTTTTAAATTAAAATTTTTGGCAGAACAATTTGAAATTTGATAAACACTTACATTAAGTTCTGAATTATTAAAAAATTTAATTTTTCTAAAAAATCAGATGTGCGTGTGTGTGTATATGAGTGTGTGTGTATGTATGGTTTAAAAAGTGCATGTGTGTGTATAGATGTGTGTGTGTATGTGTGGTTGAAAAAATGTGTGTGTATGTATCACACCACAAACACCAAAGGACATGTAAGAGAAACATAAAAATCCTCCTCACCCCTCTTAAACCAATTACATATTTTCCTTTCCTCTGGTCACCAGCCACCATCAACATCAAATCATAAACACACACGCACACACACACACATACGCATGCACACTCACACTCACACACACAAACACACATACAAGTAACACAACAACTCCTTGTACGAAAATGTTACACACTTTAAAATTAATTTGTAATCATTTTGTAACTTTTGAAAATTTAAACAAAACTTAACAAAACAAAATTTAGCGGAAAAACTTTTTAATGCAAAATGCGCTCGTGACCTAGTTTCGATCATCAACTTAATGACCCAGAACTGACCTCAAAAGTATACACACTCACACACACAACACACTCACACATAAATACATGCATATACACACAAACACATACATACATGAACAAAACTACATTTAACTACTTACTTTACAACAAAAATGTCTACAGAGATGTTCAAAAATCCATATTGTCAGAATCCATATTAAGAATTTTATTGACGGGAAAGAACGACCGCTAGAGACTTTTGACATTTAACCTCTGAACTATTTTTCTCTAAAAAGAAATTGAAAATATAACATCAAACCTCAGACCAACTGTGAGGTCAAGAGACGTCATCAGTCCTACTTGTGTTCATACAATGGATTTGTACATTTGTGTATGTGTGCATATGTGTTTTTATGCGTGCGCGAGCGTATGTATTCGTGTGTTAGTGTGCGCGTGTGTGTGCGTGTGTAGGTATTGAAATAGACTGCGTGTAAGTATGTGGATGTGGAAAGTTTACATGTACGTGGGGGAAGTTTATTTACCTGAGTACACGCTAGTAATAGCATGTAAAAACGTAAATTGCATACTACACACAACACACACACACACAGACAGAAAAACACACACAGACAGAAAAACACACACACAGGCATGTACACACACACATAGATATATACATATCAATAAAATTGATCAATTTTTGTTTATATATTCAGTTACATATTCGTTCATTAATCACCTCTCAATAAATGAACATGCTCCTTGTTCAAAGAGATGAGATAACAAATTGCTGACACAACAAATCGAAATGTTTCATTTTTCATCTGATATGAACATTTCTGTTTATGAATGATAAATAATTTTCATAAGTCCTCCATGTTGCCATTAACTTTCTTATGACGTTGAGTTTGTTTCAAATGTCTGCCTAAATGGATGAAGGTACAGGAATCTCGAGGTTTGCTGTGCGTCTAAGTTTCGCTTCGCATTTTCTGTTTGACAATATCAACTAATAAAACTAATGAATTTATTCAGATTAAAAAATAACAGGATATACTTAAAGATGTCAGATAATTAATCAAAAAAATTAGAGAATCAGTTATATAACAAATCATCGCAGGTGAAACTGACCATGTTGAACTTGCCGCCAATGAACTCCAGACCCCACGTGGCTTGCACCTTCCTACACCATCCACACTACACCTACTCGTCTGCCTCCATCCGCATCCAGCAGTTCAACTTCAACGTCACATCCGTTGAATGTGTCACTCCCAATGTTCTTCCGGCTTTCAGTCTGAATCGAGGTTCGTTGTGCAAGAGTGTGGATTTTATGTAGGATGTGTACCTACATACACATGTCTGTGTATGTGTGTGTGTGTGTGTATGTATGTGATATGAACTCTCTTTTGGTGTTTATCTTTTAATACATAAATATAATTAAATATTTGTCAATAATATTTCATTTGATATCCGTTCATTGTTTTTCATGCGTTTTTATGTTCGTTCCCTCCTCCCTTTCACTCTCTTTTTTTTCTCACTCTCTCTCTCTTTCTCTCTCCAGCCTCTTCTCCCTGCCACCCATGTAGTATAATAACAATAAAACAGCAATCACCATAAAATGACAACTCGCCTACTTGGAATCTAATCTGAAAATAAGCATACGCTTCTTTAATAAATAAATACTCGTAACTAATCGCATATACTCGCAAGTATTCGTAGCCACCGACACTAAAAAACGGACCATCCTTGAATTTATTGTCGGCCGGAGATAATAAATAAAAGATAAGCCCCATTTACATTTAATTAAACACTTTATTCAGGCACTATCTTTCTTTGTAGCTGAATGGCTGGCGCTAAAATATCCAAACGATAAAATTGGCCATTTCATCTTTATGTTTGTGTAGTAGTGGTAGTAGTGGTCAGTTGGTCAGTTTCTGGTGGTGTTAAACTAGCGGCTGTGGTTGGTGTGGTGAATTTTAATGCTGGTGTTCTACATGTTGGGGGTGTTGTCTTTGTAAGCAATATCGTTGTCGTAAGGTGTATGTGTGTTTGTTAATTGTTGATACAGAAATAAATTTATAACCATTGAAATGGCTCATCAGATACAACATAAAATAGCACAACAAACATGGTTAGTTTGTGAATGAAGTTGAGTTTAATAATAAAACAGCATTTATCTTTAGCGTACAATTTTTGTATTTATTGTTTTTCATACTTTCCTGACTTTAGAATTCTGTGATTAACGCTAACGAGACGTTGAACACGAGTTTACTGTTTCGCACTGAGATTGAAAAGTATTTTACACACTGGAGAACGCCTCAACAATACAACTGCGAAATTACAATGACGACAAAATATAGCCAGGCCCGAGTGACGCTGGTGCATGTGTGCGTATGTATGTGTTGTTTGTATGTTTGTCAGTGCTGTTTGTTTGTTTGTTTGTGTGTGTGTAGTTGTGTGTGTGTGACTAGAATTTTGTGATATTGGGATTTTCCACGTGTTTGTTGTTGATATGATTGTTGATAGGAAGAAAATGTATCAGAAATTTTAAGCTGCCTTGAGAGGCTTAGAGAACACTACAGCATATGTGAATGTTGTAGGTGAATATTTTTGTTATTTAGGAATTTGTATTTGGAAATTTTTTCCCATATCTTCTTTATGAATATTTAAAGAATTCAATTTATTTTTATACGTAGTTTCTGACAGGTTGACAAAAATGTTGACAACATTGATGTATGTTGTTGTCAATGCTACATTTTTGACGTTGTTGAGTTTGACTATTATTGTTGCAAAAAACAAACAAAACAAACAAACTTAAACAAACAAACGAACCAAACTAACAAAAACAAATAGAAACAAACCAAAAAAACAAATCAAAACCATAAATTAAACCAAAACCAAATTCAAAATGATGTAGTTTGGCAGTTTGAGTGGAAGAATGTCGAAAAATTTCAAAGAGATGGGAAAAAAACTTGCGTAGAAATATATTTTTAAACTAGCAGCGTCATTGAAATGAGAAAAAAACCTCTACTTTTCGGCGCTATTTATTCAAAAATAAATAAATGAGAAATAATGGAGGCAATTATTTTTATTGACTGTACATGCGTGCGAAGGGAAATACTGATTTGTCTTTGTTATTTTCGGTTGCGCTGTTTGCGTTGTGTATTTTGTCTTTGTTATTTGGGTGCTGTTTTGTTTGTGTTGTCGAGTTTTGTCTTTGTTATTTCTGGTGGCTTTATACATTTTCACAGAGTCCGCCTTGGGTTCACCAGTTAGGCAGCTTCGAATAATCGGTGCCTATTCTGGTATCTAAGAGACTTAATTCGTGATTCTATGCTCATTGGCATAGTTTCAGAAACGTCTTAAGTTCTCAAAAGTGGATTTGGTAGGAGACTCTATGCTCATTGGCATAGTTTCGCACGCGTACTAAAGTCACACAATTTGTTTCCAGTGTTGTTCTGACTCTTGTTGTTTTGTGTTGGTTGTGCGAAAGCCAACCAGACTGACTGACAGGCCCAGTGAAAACAGGCCCTTGGTTGTGCGAAAGCCGACCAGACTTGATGGCCCAGTGAAAACAGGCCAGGGTTGTGCGAAAGCCAACCGACTGACTGACAGGCCCAGTGAAAACAGGCCTTGGATTCTGTGAAAACGAATCCGCCTCGTTGTTTTGTTTTTGTTGTGCTATTTGTGGACCTAGCGTTCTTTGCTGGATTCTATACTCATTGGTATAGTTACGCACGCAGCTTGGAATTTCCATAGGCTCCGATTTTAGTAATTTTTCCGCATTCATTTTATTTATTTCTTGGAGTTGTATCGACATCACCATCGGATACACACGTCGAGGTTGTACGATTAAACGGCAAGAAACATATTCCTAGTCGAAGACCCAACAAGAAGAAGTTCTAATTCCTGTATTCCAGTTTGTTCATTGACATTATTTTTTTTTACATTATTCTAGAGTTCATTTAGTTCAATTCCTTTTCATTTACTTCCGTCGATTAATAAAATTGTTATCGAATATTTTTACGCGTTCGTGTGTTACTCAGTAAAATCATATAATTCGAAAAAGCCCAGTGCCACACAGGACTGGTCGAACTCACGATAAAAATATACAAAAAAAAAATTATTGTCGGACCATAAAAAAAATTCCCTGAGAAAGATAGAGGAGGAGATTGCCTCACCACCAGTTGCAAAATTTCCGACAATAATTTACGCATCTCAAAAGAAAGAAAAAAAGTTTCCATATAAATTTTTGAAGTCGTTCTTCGATGTATTTATGACCCGGCCCTACCTATGTGCATTCATCTATCTATTTAGCAGACATTGTAAATTTTTCTAATTCTCAAATGGAAAAATTATTTTTCTGAAAACTCTGTTCAACATTTACATTTTTATTTCTTCTGTCTTATAATAAGTATGATAATGATGATGACGAAAATAAATGCGTGGGTGTTAACGCCGATGATGCTGATGATGAAGATACTAAACATGATGATGACGATGATGACGAGGATGATGAGGATGATGAGGATGATGATGATTAAACGGATATTATTATTATTAGTGATACTATTAACGATAGGGCCGATGATTTGATACTAACACTGATGATGGTTGAGATAATTTATAATGAAGATATAGATGATACTGTAATGATGATATAGAAAATACTAAAGATAATAACTTAAATGATCCTATTGATGATAATACAGATGATACTTAGAGGATGATAGAGATGCTAATTATAACAATGATAGAAATGATACTATAATTATAATGTAGACGATACTATAAGAATAACACCGATGATACAAATGATAGTAATCAAGATTGCCCTATTAGTGGTAATAGCATAGATGATACAAGCGATAGAATGGCAATGTTACCGACGGCAACGATTAGCTAGTAAGCAACAGGGTAAAAAAAAACCGTAGCATTCAGATAAGCTTAGGAGTTTTATCTTACATGCAGTTAAAAAATTAGAGAGTAGTGGAAAAAAAAGACAAGTAAAAAAATTAGGCAGATATAGAGGTAGATATAGCTAGACAAATAGATAGATTTTAGATAGATAAAATGAGAAAAAGAGATAGAAAGAGAGAGAAAGAGAAGGAAAAAAAGAGAGATTGATCCCTATAATGTTAACGATTTTTTTGGTTTATGTTTATGATTTTAGTGGCATTGATTTTTACTTAGCAAAAATTCCAAAAAGATCAAAAAGATAGATAGATAGATAGATAGATAGATAGATAGATAGATAGATAGATAGATAGAGAGAGAGAGAGAGAGAGAGAGAGAGAGAGAGAAAGAGAGAAAGAGAGAGAGAAAAAAAGAAAGAGAGAGAGAGAGAGAAAGAAAGAAAGAGATAGAGAAATATTGGTTCATAGGATGCAAACAACAAAACAGATGTAAACAAACACGAACAAGTGTTGATAGAGCGAGTTCACGTGAGTATCAAACGTTTTTTTCAAACATTTGAAAATAATTTTTTATATTATTGTCTTAAAATTTTAAAGGTCAACATTTTTTAAAGGGTACGATTGTCTAAATTTGTCATTTTAAAAGATTTAAATGTTTTTTTATTCTATTAGTTATCTAGTAAACTACCGTTCATTTATTCAGCATTCATTCATACATTTGTTCATTCGTTCGTTCGTTCATTCATTCATTCATCCATTCCTTTATTCATTCGCTCATTCTTTCATTCTTTTAAGGTTGGACATAAATTTGGTAAGCACTGCAGTTTATTTATGCTACTCGTTCTAATGCCATCCTGGTTTATGTGGCAGCCTTGTACACTTTTTTCTCATTTCTTCAATTTTTGCTTCGTTGTTCCAGACATTATAGTGTGTTTCACGTCAGCAATTAATGTGATTCCGTTGCTGCTATGATGGTTGTTCTCATTGCTGTTGTTCGGGTCAGTAATTGCTCCGAGTTAAAAACTATTTTCAATTATTATTATTATTTATTGTTATTTCTATTTTAGGAGATGCCTGTTTTTGTTTATGTGTTGTGCTTGCTTGTGTTTTACACGTTACTTGCTCTCCGCTAACACTCGTTATTGTTCTTTGCTGAATTTATTGTCATTGTTTCTTTTATTCTTTATTGATCATTTTTATAGCTTTATTTTGTAATTTTGTATGTTATTTCTGTCTCATTATCCACTCATTATTATATGTTATTTTCACTCATACACACGCATAATAAACATACACACATACTCCTACATACACACATACCCACACATAAACAAACACACTCATACACACATACGCAATACACACACACATACGCAATATTCACACACACACACATACAAACACACTCATACACACACACACACAAACACACTCATACACACACACATACGCAATACACACACACAAACACACTCATACACACACACACAAACACACTCATACACACACATACGCAATACACACACAAACACACTCATACACACACACATACGCAACAAACACACACAAACACACTCACACACACACATACGCAATACACACACACACACATAAACACATCGGTATGTTGGCAGTGTTGGCGTGCACGCGATTGCGTCTCACGTGCACCAGATGTTCTTTATGAGCAAGCGCTTCTTTTTATGCTAATGTTCTTTAAAATGATTTTGTTTATGCTTCGTTTATATCGTTTTCTTTTCGTGTTTTTAGTGTGAAAATAGACAATTTCTCTCTTTTAAACTATCAAATAGAACAAAAAATTGTCATCTGATAAACAAAAGTCAAACACACAAATGTTTAACAATTGCAAAACAATGATTACTCTATGTACATTTAATAAAACCCAAATCATTTAAACACACACACACAAACTTCACTCACATACACACAGACATACCCACACACATTCACACACTCACACATTACACGCAACATTTACATGTACTACACAAGTGTTTTACACTTGAGACAATTTTGTGCTTTTTGACATGTCTCAAACCGTGATAAAAAGATGGAGATAAAAGGCAGAAACAAGAAAATATAATGTAACAGTTTTAAGATTTATCGTTGTTAGAACTTGTGTTTGTGTTTGTGTGTATGTTTATGTGTATGTGTGTTTATGTGTGTGTGTGTATGTGTTTTTTTATGTGCGTGTGTTTCGGTCGGCATGCGTGAATGTTTTAATTTAAAGAAATGTTTCAACTTTGTAATCTGATTGAGTTTCCCAATCAGAATGTTTTGAAGCAACGCGTTGTTCATCTACACCACTACATCAAGATGTCTCGCCCAAAGAATGTTTTGTTAGCTACATATTTGTCACCCATTTTCCAAAATCTTAAAATTTTTTGAAAATTAATTGATGGAACGCTGGAAAAAAATTTTTATGTAATAATAAAACTGCAGAATACTGCGATACCAAGAAAGTTAAAATGACGTCAAAAATTGTATAAATCGTTATCTTTGATTTATGGACCGTTCATACATACAAAATTGACAAACTCACACACATACACCACCACACTGCACACACACACACACACACACACACACACACACACACAGACAATCACACCTCACACACAAAACACACACACTGACACACAAACACACAGACACTCACACACACATCACACCACACACACTCACACACATACACTTTACATCCTCTATATATTATCTACACAAAGCAACTAACCCACAAATTCAAATAAGAACAAATTGATTGCACAAAGAGCCAAACAAACCAACATAGAAATGTTTGTGAAAAAACTTCCTTGATCAAACGGACGAAATTTTCACAGACTCATCAAAGCAGGGATATTTTTGCCAGATCATAAAAGAAGCTGTAATTTGTATCAATTTGTTTTCTGACGTCATCGTCATCGTCATCAACGCCATCTTTTTATCTCACCTCCACGCAACAAAACAGCAAACAAACAACCACAAAAACCATCAACAACAACAACAGCGGGTTTTTAAAATAACGTCACATTACACTAAAGCAAAAAATACTTCTGTGTTTTTATAATTAAACTTGAATATGCACGCAGAAATGTATAATGTGTGTGTATGTTTGTACCTATGCATTTGTACATCTTGTTTCATCCCAGGTTGCAGGCACACCTTTGTATTTGCATCATAACGTGTGGTATAAAGTTGTATATGATGAAGTACTGATGTAGGTACTTGAATTTGGGGTATTTTAAAAATGAAGTGTACATAATTAATCAAGTAGTTAGGTCTGCTTGTATGGTTGATATGTTTGATAACTTGTAACTATTCTCCCTAGTTAGCCCTGTGACATATTTTTTTTCAGTGTTATTTATGTCACCAAGTAAAATTTATTTTGTTTCATATGGATGTGTTCATTCATCTACATGTGTGTTGTGTGTATACTTGTGTGTGTACTTGAAGGACCAGTTCGAGTACTTACGTACTAGCGTAAGTACTCCTGTACTTGTGTAAGCACTTGTTGTACGTGCGTTGTTTGTGGACTCGTGAACCTGGAAGGATTTGGCATGTTGAATGAACTTTTGTCTAGCTGTCTTTTCATTTCAATTCATTTCATTCCATCCTCTTCTCGAACAAACAAACGATGAGTTGTGTATGCATTTCTGTGTAAGCATGCATTTATATATGCATGTAAGTGTGTATATGTGCATGTATTTAGGAATGTCTGAATGTGTTTGTTCATATATTATTATTTATTTATTCATATATTATTTATTTATATATATATATTTTAAAAATTCTACCGAATGTTTGGCGTTAATATGTTTG